>NC_091293.1:10138752-10145309 GCF_038502225.1 Cherax quadricarinatus | reverse complement strand
CCCTCCCAGCCTGCTTACAGTGCCATTCCACCCTCCTAGCCTTCTTACAGTGCCACTCCACCCTTTCAGCCTGCTTACAGTGCCACTCCACCCTCCCAGCCTGATTACAGTGCCATTCCACCCTCGCAGTCTTCTTACAGTGGCATTCCACCCTCGAAGCCTGCTTACAGAACCACTCACTCCCAGCCCAGTATTTATTGCTTTAAAATTTCACGAATTCCAAAAATCACTGGACTGGTACTTTTCACTTGAAAGTCCAATAATTTCAAAGGTGTCAGAGTGATCGATCTTCAGTCTTTAATTACAGTTAATTCTTGTAAAGAAAAACTAAGGAAAGACACCAAAGTTCCTGCTTCTTTATTAATCATTAACATTCATCAATCATTTTCAATGCACATGTAAATATATATATATATATATATATATATATATATATATATATATATATATATATATATATATATATATATATATATAGAAACACACAAAAATATATATATATATATATATATATATATATATATATATATATATATATATATATATATATATATATATATATATATATATATATATATACATACACACACATATATTTATATATATATATATATGTGTGTGTGTGTACTCACCTAGTTGTACTCACCTAGTTGAGGTTGCGGGGGTCGAGTCCGAGCTCCTGGCCCCGCCTCTTCACTGATCGCTACTAGGTCACTTTCTCTGAACCGTGAGCTTTATCATACCTCTGCTTAAAGCTATGTATGGATCCTGCCTCCACTACATCGCTTCCCAAACTATTCCACTTACTGACTACTCTGTGGCTGAAGAAATACTTCCTAACATCCCTGTGATTCATCTGTGTCTTCAACTTCCAACTGTGTCCCCTTGTTACTGTGTCCAATCTCTGGAACATCCTGTCTTTGTCCACCTTGCCAATTCCTCTCAGTATTTTGTATGTCGTTATCATGTTCCCCCTATCTCTCCTGTCCTCCAGTGTCGTCAGGTTGATTTCCCTTAACCTCTCCTCGTAGGACATACCTCTTAGCTCTGGGACTAGTCTTGTTGCAAACCTTTGCACTTTCTCTAGTTTCTTTACGTGCTTGGCTAGGTGTGGGTTCCAAACTGGTGCCGCATACTCCAATATGGGCCTAACGTACACGGTGTACAGGGTCCTGAATGATTCCTTATTAAGATGTCGGAATGCTGTTCTGAGGTTCGCTAGGCGCCCATATGCTGCAGCAGTTATTTGATTGATGTGCGCTTCAGGAGATGTGCCTGGTGTTATACTCTACCCAAGATCTTTTTCCTTGAGTGAGGTTTGTAGTCTCTGGCCCTCTAGACTGTACTCCGTCTGCGGTCTTCTTTGCCCTTCCCCAATCTTCAGGACTTTGCACTTGGTGGGACTGAACTCCAGGAGCCAATTGCTGGACCAGGTCTGCAGCCTGTCCAGATCCCTTTGTAGTTCTGCCTGGTCTTCGATCGAGTGAATTCTTCTCATCAACTTCACGTCATCTGCAAACAGGGACACCTCGGAGTCTATTCCTTCCGTCATGTCGTTCACAAATACCAGAAACAGCACTGGTCCTAGGACTGACCCCTGTGGGACCCCGCTGGTCACAGGTGCCCACTCTGACACCTCGCCACGTACCATGACTCGCTGCTGTCTTCCTGACAAGTATTCCCTGATCCACTGTAGTGCCTTCCCTGTTATCCCTGCTTGGTCCTCCAGTTTTTGCACCAATCTCTTGTGTGGAACTGTGTCAAACGCCTTCTTGCAGTCCAAGAATATGCAATCCACCCACCCCTCTCTCTCTTCTCTTACTGCTGTCACCATGTCATAGAACTCCAGTAGGTTTGTGACACAGGATTTCCCGTCCCTGAAACAATGTTGGCTGCTGTTGATGAGATCATTCCTTTCTAGGTGTTCCACCACTCTTCTCCTGATAATCTTCTCCATGATTTTGCATACTATACATGTCAGTGACACTGGTTTGTAGTTTAATGCTTCATGTCTGTCCCCTTTTTTAAAGATTGGGACTACATTTGCTGTCTTCCGTGCCTCAGGCAATCTCCCTGTTTCGGTAGATATATTGAATAGTGTTGTTAGGGGTACACATAGCGCCTCTGCTCCCTCTCTCAATACCCATGGGGAGATGTTATCTGGCCCCATTGCCTTTGAGGTATCTAGCTCACTCAGAAGCCTCTTCACTTCTTCCTCGGTTGTGTGCACTGTGTCCAGCACATGGTGGTGTGCACCACCTCTCCGTCTTTCTGGAGCCCTTTCTGTCTCCTCTGTGAACACTACTTTGAATCTCTTGTTGAGTTCCTCACATACTTCACGGTCATTTCTTGTTGTCTCTCCTCCTTCCTTCCTTAGCCTGATTACCTGGTCCTTGACTGTTTTTTTCCTCCTGATGTGGCTGTACAACAGTTTCGGGTCAGATTTGGCTTTCGCTGCTATGTCATTTTCATATTGTCTTTGGGCCTCCCTTCTTATCTGTGCATATTCGTTTCTGGCTCTACGACTGCTCTCCTTATTCTCCTGGGTCCTTTGCCTTCTATATTTCTTCCATTCCCTAGCACACTTGGTTTTTGCCTCCCTGCACCTTTGGGTAAACCATGGGCTCATCCTGGCTTTTTCATTATTCCTGTTACCCTTGGGTACAAACCTCTCCTCAGCCTCCTTGCATTTTGTTGCTACATATTCCATCATCTCATTAACTGGCTTCCCTGCCAGTTCTCTGTCCCACTGAACCCCGTTCAGGAAGTTCCTCATTCCTGTGTAGTCCCCTTTCTTGTAGTTTGGCTTCATTCGTCCAGGCCTTCCTGCTTCTTCCTCCACTTGTAGCTCTACTGTGTATTCGAAGCATAGAACCACATGGTCACTGCCCCCAAGGGGTCTTTCATATGTGATGTCCTCGATATCTGCACTACTCAAGGTGAATACTAAGTCTAGCCTTGCTGGTTCATCCTCTCCTCTCTCTCTTGTAGTGTCCCTTACGTGTTGGTACATGAAGTTTTCCAGTACCACCTCCATCATCTTAGCCCTCCATGTATCTTGGCCCCCATGCGGATCCAAGTTCTCCCAATCGATCTCCTTGTGGTTAAAGTCACCCATGATCAGGAGCTTTGCCCTGCATGTATGAGCTCTTCTGGCCACTCTAGCCAGTGTGTCAACCATCGCTCTATTGCTCTCTTCGTACTCTTGCCGTGGCCTCCTGCTGTTCTGTGGTGGGTTATACATCACTGCTATTACCACCTTGGGACCTCCAGAGTGAAGCGTTCCTGCTATGTAATCACTTTCTTCTCCGCTGTCTCCTCTCTCCAGCTCATCAAAATTCCAGCGATTTTTGATCAGCAATGCCACTCCTCCACCCTCCCTGTTCCCTCTGTCTTTCCTCAGGATTTGGTATCCCATTGGAAAGATGGCATCTGTTATCATACCTGTAAGCTTGGTTTCTGTGAGAGCTATGATGTCCTGTGATGCCTCTTTGACTCTTTCAAGCCACTCCTCCCACTTATTTGTTATACCATCAGCGTTTGTGTACCATACCTTCAGTTTCCTTTCCAACACTGGTTTGTGGGGCCTGTGAGGGTGGGAGACCTGGTGGCATACTGTGGGATTCTATAGCTCGGTTTTGGGTGGAGGCTGTGGGTATGGATTGTAGTGTGTGTTGGGATGGTGTGATAGGTTGTATGGTTCTGAGAATAGTTGTGTGTGTGCTTGCCCTTGCTGTTCTGTTCTGCTCTGACTGACCTCTGCTGGTTCCATCCTTGTCTCTTTTCCTAGCTCCTTTCGCTTTTTTGTCCTCTCCCTCAGCTGTGTGTGTGTGTGTGTGTGTGTGTGTGTGTGTGTGTACTCACCTAATTGTACTCACCTAATTGTGGTTGCAGGGGTCGAGACTCAGCTCCTGGCCCCTCCTCTTCACTGATCGCTACTAGGTCCTCTCCCTCTCTGCTTCCTGAGCTTTGTCATACCTCTTCTTAAAACTATGTATGGTCCCTGCCTCCACTACTTCACTTGCTAGGCTATTCCACTTGCTGACAACTCTATGACTGAAGAAATACTTTCTAAAGTCCCTGTGACTCGTCTGAGTCTTCAGCTTCCATTGTGACCCCTTGTCCCTGTGTCCCCTCTCTGGAACATCCTATCTCTGTCCACCTTGTCTATTCCCCGCAGTATCTTGTATGTCGTTATCACGTCTCCCCTGACCCTTCTGTCCTCCAGTGTCGTCAGTCCGATTTCCCTTAACCTTTCCTCGTACGACATTCCCTTGAGCTCTGGGACTAGCCTTGTTGCAAACCTTTGTACTTTCTCTAACTTCTTGACGTGCTTGACCAGGTGTGGGTTCCAGACTTGTGCTGCATACTCCAGTATGGGCCTAACATACACAGTGTACAGTGTCTTGAACGATTCCTTATTGAGGTATCGGAACGCTATTCTCAGGTTTGCCAGGCGCCCGTATGCTGCAGCGGTTATTTGGTTGATGTGTGCCTCCGGTGATGTGCTCGGTGTCATGGTCACCCCAAGGTCTTTCTCCCTGAGTGAGGTCTGTAGTCTTTGTCCACCTAGCCTATACTCTGTCTGAGGTCTTCTTTGCCCCTCCCCAATCTTCATGACTTTGCATTTGGCTGGATTGAATTCGTGAAGCCAGTTACTGGACCACATGTCCAGCCTGTCCAGGTCTCTTTGCAGTCCTGCCTCATCCTCGTCCGATTTAATTCTTCTCATCAACTTCACGTCATCTGCGAACAGGGACACTTCAGAGTCTATTCCTTCCACCATGACGTTCACATATATCAAAAATAGCACTGGTCCTAGAACTGACCCCTGTGGGACCCCGCTCGTAACAGGCACCCACTGTGATACCTCTTCACGTACCATGACTCGTTGCTGCCTCCCTGTCAGGTATTCCCTTATCCATTGCAGTGCCCTCCCATTTACATGCGCCTGATCCTCCAGCTTCTGCACTAATCTCTTGTGGGGAACTGTGTCAAAAGCCTTCCTGCAGTCTAGGAAAACGCAATCTACCCACCCCTCTCTCTCGTGTCTTACTTCTGTTACCTTGTCATTAAACTCCAGGAGGTTTGTGATACAAGATTTGCCTTCCATGAACCCATGCTGGTTTTCATTTATAATCTTGTTCCTTTCCAGGTGTTCGACCACTCTCCTCCTGATAATCTTCTCCATGACTTTGCACACAATACATGTCAGAGACACAGGTCTGTAGTTTAGTGCCTCGTTTCTGTTTCCTTTCTTAAATATGGGGACTACATTAGCTGTCTTCCATTTCTCAGGTAGTTGCCCAGTTTCAAGGGATGTGTGTGTGTGTGCTTGTGTATTCGCCTAGTAGAGGTGTGTGTATATGTGTGCATATGTGTGTGTGTTCGTGTGTTTGGCGGAAATTGGTACTAGGGTCTAAAGGTTCTATAAGTGTCTACCCTTCTCTGTGTGTGTGTGTGTATGTGTGTGAGGGAGAGATGGTTAGGGGGGTAGGGGAGGGGTTGTTGTGGTTGAAAGATCTGTTATGCCTCTCTGTCGTGTTGGCTCATATTTAGTCCCAGTTGTCTTTCCTATTAATGCTACTCTCTCCACTTATTGCCCTTTCTGGATTTAAGTATCAGTTACTGCTGGTTATTATCCTAATCCTTGCTCACATTGAGAGAGGACTTCCTAGCTTCCTAAGTATTCATACTGCTAATAACTACTGGTAGTAACACTACGTTACCCCTAGGCTACCCCTCGCTAGTCTGCTCTACACCTCACACTCTCGTCAACATTATCTTCACCTTATCTATGCTATTCTATCCTAATTCTGGTAATAGCTTGCAGGAGTGAGTGTCCAGTATCTAACAGTGATCCAGAGACCAGAATGTGACAACTTGCAACCACAGTAGGTGAGTAATACTTGCACTGGCAGCGGTGCGGTGACAGGCTGCCAGATGCTGATGACGTAGTCGTCATACATAGGCCTTCTATCACTATTTTGGAGATCCTTCGCCCATGATATTTATAACCATATATGCTCATACATCCCACGTTCCTCACGTGATTTCACTTTCCACTTATGATAGTATTATACACTTCTCATTATAAACACTTCACTTTATTTGAATAATGGCATGCCACTTGTTGTGACATCACTGCTTCAGCAGGCCTACTCTGCTACTTTCCCCTTATTATATGTTTTATTTTTCCTTTCTCCTTTTGCTTATTAACGTTTTCCCTCTCACTGTATAGTGCCCCACATTTCACTTGTTATCCAAACGCTGGTAATTCTTGAACACCCGCTTCCACACTCACTTTGATCTTTGTATATTTGAATCTGTGTGGCAACAGGTGCCTACTAGCCACTAACGGTTTGGCCCTTTGAAATATTAATGATTTCAGGCTTCCTCTCGACTTTTTTTAACTAATAACTTTAGTTATCACTCGTAGGATTGTTCCCTGACGTTGTCACTACCACTGATTACTGCTAGCAGTTACTGCACAGCTTAAAAACACTAAGGTTCTCGGAGCCTTGTCACCCAATTCTGCACCCACTGTGTGTGTGTGT
>NC_091293.1:10058752-10133752 GCF_038502225.1 Cherax quadricarinatus | reverse complement strand
GCGATTTCGGTTTCAGTGGTAGTATTTGTTCCCCAAGTTCATCTGCGAGGCTGCGTGGAACAGCCTTGCAGATGAACTTGGGGTCTTGAGCTCCTACAACACTTCTCAAGCATTCTGGGACAATCTCCTTTACTAGTTCACTGGAAGTCTTTCACGAGGACAGAAATACAGGTATTGCTACCTGCGTTGCCTTGTGCACCCCTATACCTCCCATTCGCGTTGGAAGTTTCTTGATCCTATCGATGATCTTCCAGTTACAGATTCAGTGCCTTCCTCAGGAGTGCGTCACATTCACTGAGTTTTGGGTTGTCAAAGGAGGATGCACACCTCAAGAAGTTACTCTTGCCCTGTATCTCCTCACCTTGTGAGGATACACAGGACATCATGGGCATCCCGATCACTTATTTTCTCCTCCATTTTCTTCAGATCATTCCATTTGTCCTTGAGGACTATGTTGATGGCCTGATGACCCAGCGGTGTTCCTACTAAGATGCTCTTGGACGGGATGGTAGTTTAAGCTTCAGGAAGAATTATTCGCACAGCTGTAATTATTTCCTGGTGTCTTGTGATTTCACACTTGGATGGATTGAGAATGAGTCCTAGGGCTGAGACTTCACCCGTTGTATATCTTCTAGCAGGGACTCTTCCATACCTGCCAGAGTGCCATCATCCAGGTACTAGATATTGATGTTTACTACGCAAGCTGGAAGCAAGTACTCTTACCTCCATGCAGAAGAAAAACGAAGCGAGTGGGTCATCCTGCTGAACACCCTGTAATGCGGTGATTTCATGCTTACCAAATAAAAGAATTGAAGTTTTGCTGTAACCAGTTGAAATAAAGGGAAAAAGACTGGGGAACTGTTCTCGAACAGCTGGCAAGACTACGTATCTTTTCACCATATTAAAGGCATTCCTAAAGTCTAGTTTGACTAAGGCCAGTGGTCAGTCGTCAGTGGTCAGTGGTCAGTCGTCACGTGAGGTCACAGACCCTGAGCTGCTTTGGGGATTAGCGTGGACGGTTACAAAGCATGGCTTGCTTCTGCAGTGTTTTAAAAATTGAGGTTGGAGAGTTGAAGGAGGAGGTCTTGCTTCTCCAGGAGGAGATTAGGAGGGTGAAGATCAATCTCAATGGGTCTGGGAGAGAGTGTGAGGTGGCTGGAGTTGTGGGGAATGAGGCTTCTAGCAGTGAGGTGCAGTCTGTCTCTCGCTGTGAGGAGGCTGTAGTTGGGGAGGTAGCAACGGCTACCAGCAGTGAGGTGCAGCCCAGCACCTGCTACAAGTGGCGAGTGGTTCACAGTATTGGGAGGCGCATCAGAGTAAGGAAAGTTAAGAGTGAAGATCTGAAGGTAGGAAATCGCTTCTCTGTTCTCCAGGATGAATGTACTTCAGTGGCCAGTGAAGGTAAGGGTACTACTGCCCCTGCTAATGGAGGTAAGCGCATTCTTGTGGTTGGTGACTCTCAGGTAAGATATATTGACCGTGCTTTTTGTAATAGGAATAAGAAGATGAGAGATAGAGTGTGCTTCCCTGGAGCTGGTGTTGGGGACAATGTCAACAGGCTGGATAATATCATGTCAGGTAATGGGAACAAGCCCATTATCTGTCTCAGTGCTGGTGGAAATGATATTGGGAAGGGTAGGAGAGAAGAGCTGCTAGATAAGTACAGGTCAGCTATAGATTTCATTAAGTCTAAGGGAGGGATCCCAATCATATGTAGCATCTTGCCTAGAAGGGGAGTAGGAAATGAATGGTTGTCTAGGGCAATTGGTGTAAATTGCTGGCTAGACAGATACTGTAAGGAACTTGCAATCCCATTCATTGACAACTGGAACAGCTTTTATGGCAAACATGATATGTATGCAAGGGATGGGGTACATCTCTCTGGGGCTGGGGTGGTAGCACTTGCAGACTCGATTGAGAAGGCCATTGGTGAAATGCCTATGATTTTAAACTGATGGAAGATAGAGGTATGGGTGTATGTGTGAAACAAGCAGGTTGCAACACTAGGGTTGGAAACAGTAAATGTATAAAAGGCATTCAGCATGAAGTTATAAATAAAAACAATAGATCAGGTCAGCAAACAAAGGGGGACAGCAGAGGGCAGCAAGGGGCTAGCTCCCTAAAGGTTTACTATACTAATAGCAGGAGTGTAAGAAATAAGATAGATGAGCTAAGATTAATTGCAAGTGCAGGAAACATAGATATTATTGCTATAACAGAGACCTGGCTCAATCTGAAAGATAGAGAGATGCCCTCTGAATGTCACATACAAGGCTATAAATTATTCCACACTGACAGGGTCAACAGGAAAGGTGGTGGAGTAGCGATGTATGTCAGAGACAATTTAAATTGTTGTGTTAGACAAGATATTAAATTAGAAGCGTCAGCCACTGAATCTGTTTGGTTACAGCTTCTCGAGGGCCGAGAAAAACTAATTTTGGGTGTGATTTACAGGGCCCCAAATCTTGATAGGGAGTGCAGTAAACTTCTATGGGACGAAATTCGTAAGGCATCTACATACGAAAATGTTGTGCTAATGGGAGATTTCAACTATAGACAGATTGACTGGAGCAATTTGACAGGAAATTTAGTCAGGTGACTTTCTTGATACGATCCAGGATTGTTTTTTAAAACAGTTTGTGACAGAGCCAACTAGGGGAAATAACCTCCTTGACTTGGTTCTTGCCAGTAGGGAAACACTAATTAATAATCTTGAGGTTAATGATGAGCTTGGGGAAAGTGATCACAAATCACTCAGTTTTAATATATCATGGAATTCCCCTAATAATGGCAATCAAGTCTCTGTCCCTGACTTCCGCTTGGCTGATTTCATAGGACTGAAAAGTTACTTAGGTGGGCTGAACTGGAATGACCTGACTAAGGGTCAGGTAGGTGGTGATGGTTGCCGATATGACGCTTTCCAGGGCATAGTTCTAGCTGCTCAGTGAAATTATGTTCCAAATAGGGAAATCAGATCAAACAAAAATGATCCTAAATGGATGAACAATAAATTAAAATATCTAATTGGTCAAAAGAGAGGCATATATAGGCAAATCAAAAGAGGGGAGAAGCAATTAAGAAATCGATATATTCAGTTAAAGAGAGAAATAAAAAAAGGAATTAGAAAAGCAAAAAGAGATTATGAGGTTAAAGTTGCAAGAGATTCGAAGACTAACCCAAAAGGATTCTTTCAGGAATACAGAAGTAAGATCAGGGACAAGATAGGCCCACTCAAAAGTTCCTCGGGTCAGCTCACTGACAGTGATAAGGAAATGTGTAGAAGTTTTAACACATACTTTCTCTCAGTTTTTACACAGGAGGATACCAGCGATATTCCAGAAATGATAAATTATGTGGAACAGGACGATAATAAACTGTGCACGATTAGGGTCACAAGTGACATGGTCCTTAGGCAAATAGATAAATTAAAACCTAACAAATCCCCAGGCCCTGATGAACTGTATGCAAGGGTTCTAAACGAATGTAAAGAGGAGCTTAGCAAACCTTTGGCTAATCTTTTCAACATATCACTACAAACTGGCATGGTGCCAGATAAGTGGAAAATGGCAAATGTGATACCTATTTTCAAAGCAGGTGACAGGTTCTTAGCTTCGAACTATAGACCAATAAGCCTAACCTCCATAGTGGGAAAATTTATAGAATCAATAATTGCCGAGGCAGTTCGTAGCCACCTTGAAAAGCATAAATTAATCAACGAATCTCAGCATGGTTTTACAAAGGGGCGTTCCTGCCTTACGAATTTATTAACTTTTTTCACTAAGGTATTTGAGGAGGTTGATCATGGTAATGAATATGATATTGTGTATATGGACTTCAGTAAGGCTTTTGACAGGGTCCCACATCAGAGACTATTGAGGAAAATTAAGGCACATGGAATAGGAGAAGAAATTTTTTCCTGGATAGAGGCATGGTTGACAAATAGGCAGCAGAGAGTTTGCATAAATGGGGAGAAATCAGAGTTGGGAAGCGTCACGAGCGGTGTTCCACAGGGGTCAGTGTTGGGCCCCCTGCTGTTCACAATATACATAAACGACATAGATGAGGGCATAAAGAGCGACATCAGCAAGTTTGCCGATGACACCAAAATAGGCCGTCGAATTCATTCTGACGAGGACATTAGAGCACTCCAGGAAGATTTGAATAGACTGATGCAGTGGTCGGAGAGGTGGCAGATGCAGTTTAATATAGACAAATGGAAAGTTCTAAATGTTGGACAGGACAATAACCATGCCACATATAAACTAAATAATGTAGATCTTAATATTACGGATTGCGAAAAAGATTTAGGAGTTCTGGTTAGCAGTAATCTGAACCCAAGACAACAGTGCATAAGTGTTCGCAATAAAGCTAATAGAATCCTTGGCTTCATATCAAGAAGCATAAATAATAGGAGTCCTCAGGTTGTTCTTCAACTCTATACATCCTTGGTTAGGCCTCATTTAGATTATGCTGCACAGTTTTGGTCACCGTATTACAGAATGGATGTAAATGCTCTGGAAAATGTACAAAGGAGGATGACAAAGTTGATCCCATGTATCAGAAACCTTCCCTATGAGGATAGGGCCCTGAATCTGCACTCTCTAGAAAGACATAGAATTAGGGGGGATATGATTGAGGTGTATAAATGGAAGACAGGAATAAATAAAGGGGATGTAAATAGTGTGCTGAAAATATCTAGCCTAGACAGGACTCGCAGCAATGGTTTTAAGTTGGAAAAATTCAGATTCAGGAAGGATATAGGAAAGTACTGGTTTGGTAATAGAGTTGTGGATGAGTGGAACAAACTCCCAAGTACAGTTATAGAGGCCAGAACGTTGTGTAGCTTTAAAAATAGGTTGGATAAGTACATGAGTGGATGTGGGTGGGTGTGAGTTGGACCTGATAGCTTGTGCTACCAGGTCGGTTGCCGTGTTCCTCCCTTAAGTCAAGGTGACCTGACCTGACTAGTTTGGGTGCATTGGCTTAAGCTGGTAGGAGACTTGGACCTGCCTCGCATGGGCCAGTAGGCCTGCTGCAGTGTTCCTTCGTTCTTATGTTCTTATGTTCTGGTTGTAGGCCCTTGCTGCATGAGTTGTCGCTTCACTGCCTTGAGAAACTCCGAAGCCCAGTTGTTTTGGCTGTTGCAAGCTGGCGGCTTCTGTGTGCATGTTTCTCACTGCTGCTTTGGCAACAAGACGACGAAGAATATTACCAACAGCGATGGGTCTTATTCCCCCATCCTTCTTTTGCAAATCACAAAATTTTTTTTTTATTTTTTTTTTTTATCACACTGGCCGATTCCCACCAAGGCAGGGTGGCCCGAAAAAGAAAAACTTTCACCATCATTCACTCCATCACTGTCTTGCCAGAAGGGTGCTTTACACTACAGTTTAAAACTGCAACATTAACACCCCTCCTTCAGAGTGCAGGCACTGTACTTCCCATCTCCAGGACTCAAGTCCGGCCTGCCGGTTTCCCTGAATCCCTTCATAAATGTTACTTTGCTCACACTCCAACAGCACGTCAAGTATTAAAAACCATTTGTCTCCATTCACTCCTATCAAACACGCTCACGCATGCCTGCTGGAAGTCCAAGCCCCTCGCACACAAAACCTCCTTTACCCCCTCCCTCCAACCCTTCCTAGGCCGACCCCTACCCCGCCTTCCTTCCACTACAGACTGATACACTCTTGAAGTCATTCTGTTTCGCTCCATTCACAAAATGAGGCTCCAAAAAAAAAAAAAAAAAGATTTAATTTCTTTAGAAATCCGTCCCTCCAGACGGATGATGAAGGTTGTTAATTCAGAAAGAAGAACTGATGCAGCTGTGTCAAGTACTGGATTTGCCATCTCTTTGATGTGTTGTGGTCGTATTCCAGTGCAACCTCTTGCAGATCCTGCTGGAAATACTGTCGATTTAAAACTTCTGATTCTGGCAAAATTAACTGTCCAGTGATGGGATCATCGGGGTTGTTGTTAGCGACTCTGGTCTACCTAGTTGGGTGCTTGTCTCTTAGTGCTTGACCTGTGACCTCATCTCTGGGAGCAACTGTGTCGTCGCTTATGATTTTTCTAATTGCTCCCACTGTATTACCTTCTTTAATTAAGAAGAAGAAGACAAAGAAAAAGAAGAATGGAACAAGAAGAAAGAAGGTTTGACTGAGTCAAGAATTGTCTTCAGTGTTTGTCAAGTGGTGTGAAGACGAGGCTCAGGTCACTGGAGGGCCTCATCAGACCCAACTGTTGACTGAGAATCAGATGGTCTTGACCCGGAACGCAACTCACTTCAAACTCAAGGAAGACCTTGGCTAGTGCCAGCTTAGCTTCCATCAAGGCGAAGCGCATCCCTGTGGGAAAGAAGACAATTTAAACAGCAGTCACTGTAAACTACCGACAAGATGAGGAAGAAGACACATGTGTATAACCTGGGTATTCCCGTCTGAAGAATAAAAAGGCACAATACCGTAAGTGGAACAATACACAAATAACCCGTACATAGGAGAATGAAATTTATGGCGACGATTCGGTCCGACTTGGACTATTAACTAGTTACCGTTACTAGTTAATGAGGGAAGTCGGACCGAAACGTCGTTATAAGCTTCATTCTCCTATGTAAGGGTTATTTGTGTATTTTATTTACAGACGTTCCAGAAAAAATGGAAAGAAGTTTTAACACGCAAATATCCACTTTTATTTTTTTGTAGCCAGTGCTCACCAATGCAGTTCCTGGGACCCAGACCGAAGGGCAGGTATGCAGCACTCACGACCTTGTCTCTGTTTTCTGGCAAGAATCGGTCTGGGAGGAAGGCGCTGGGCTGAGACCAGTAGCGGGGGTCGTGGTGAAGACTCCAGATGGGGACAAATACCATAGTGCTCCTTGGGACGACCACGTCAGTGCCAGGTAGTCTGAAATAGGCACCAAGCTGCATCTGTCTTTTATAAATCAAAATAAACTCGAAATTAATCCTATGTCGTCTATAAACTGAAAGTTGAATATTAGAGGATTTACGTAAAGGTGTTTAATTTTTGAGGATTAAAAAAAGGGTCACAATACCGTGGCTGAAACAATTAGAAAACTGCACTTAGAAGAAGAATGTCATGACGACATTTCGAAAGCTCGGTCCAGTTGTGACCTGACAACGGTCTAGGAAAGACCGAAACGTCGTCGGAGTTCCTCTGCTAAGTTCGAGATTTTAGTGTTGAAATTTCTCTAACAACTCTGAGCAAACATAGAGTCGCCAGACTTGTGAACGAGTGAGAACTTAGGAGAGTCTTGGTCAGTGACTGCCAGGTTTACACTCCACTTGTCTTCAAATATTGCAAAAACTCCTCCATTAGAGAGAGCGCGACTATGCCTCACCTGTACTGCTTGGTGCACTGCCGTTCTGTGAAGTGTGCCGGGGGATACAGCCGCAAGGATTCTGAAACACATTCTCGTATTAAATTCTCTACGCCGGGTCTCTCTTTACGCGGTTCATGTTTGAAGAACCTGATACTGGAGTGGGGGGAGGGGGGAGAGGGGAAGGGGGAGGAAGGGAGGGGGACTGATGAAAGGAATTAAACCTAACCCTTCCACTTCTTCGAATCAATCCCGATATTTCATTATCTCATATTCCCCTCCCCCCCAGGTGCTGTAATACCGTTACAGGTTTAACTTAAACCGTTGAATAGTACTTTAATAATAATTAATAATAATAGTAACAATTATATTAAAAATAAAATATTAAAAATAATTAATGATAATAAAATAACAATATTCATGATAATATGTAACAATAATAATAACCATAATAAAAATAATATTTACTATCACTAATAATGATAATCTTCAGGACTCTGTAACACTGTATAATATTCTCATTTATCTCCCAATACTCCTTCCAGCTATTCATTTTTTTCTTTTACTTTAGTTTCTTGTTTCTCATGTACGACAACCTTGACTGCCCTTTGGTACCACTCTGCTCCGGCTAAACTATCTCACCGTTATCTACTTCCCTATACACAGCAGCCTCATTATTTTCAGATCGCCTGAAACACAGTAACTTTGCCACTTTCAACTCACCTGAAATACAAGCGTCTAGATAATTGGCATCCATTATGGCTTGATAGGTGAATGTGTCATGCCTGAGGATGAGTTCCTTCAACTCCCGCCGCAGGCGCTGCTGTTGCTCGGGGTGTTGGGCCAACAGAAACGTAGTGAAGCAGAGAGCGTTGGCAGTAGTGTCATACCCAGCCAGGAGGAACAGCACTGACTGTGCTGCCACTGTACTGTTCGTCACAGCTGAGAGGAGTCAAGTGAGGAGAAATATACGTTAGAATACACGAGAAAGGCGTTTATCAAGGGCACTACTGATCAGTTTCATACTGACATCTTAAAGAAGTTCTTGAGGAAGCACTGAGACAGTCATTCATATAATTAGAGACGAATAAACTGACAACAGATATCTTCATTAAGGATGTGTGTTGAGAGAGAAGAGAGTTTGGGATATTCCACTCAATGATATCCTGAGGAGATACTGATCACCCACATCCTTTATCCAGGAAAATAGATGAGAGAGTATATGACTGAGGAAGGATATGTGTGTGAGAGAAAGGCTAGAGTGGGAAAGAGAAGGATGTAGTTTTATAAAAGATTATATTAAAAAATATGAGCTAAAGGCATGTGGGTTATTCTATATAAGATAGAATAAATCAGGTCCAGTTTCTGAGACCAGGAACCCTTCAACAACCACTAGGCACCTTTCTTGAAGAATGATAATAACGACAATAAACTTGAAATTGCCTTACGATACTTGAGTGATCCGATGGCTGATTCTTTCTTGTTATTGTCTCTAGCTTCCATCATGAGGTCAAGAAAGTCACCTCTATGCCCTCCCTTCTCCCTCTGCTCTAAGGCCTCTTGAACCACCTCCTTGAAGAAATCTATCTCTGGTTGTGTGAAGTTAATCTTCAGAGCTTCGCAGAACTGAGGATACATACGAAAGAGGATGTACTTTATACGCATAGCTGTTGTGGGCGGCTTGAAGAGATTTTCCGTCATGGTATTGAAGACGGAATTCTCGTCAGCCAAGGAGTTGGTTTCCATGCCGAAGGCGCAGGAGGAAATGACCTCCAAGGTGTACAGACCAAAACACCTCTTCAAGGTTATCATCTGCTGGGTCTTCAGCTTTCTGTTTATATAATCCAGCAGAGCATCAGCCTTCAACGCCACTAGGTTAAACATGCCCTTCATCCTGCCGGTGGTAAAGTTAGGGGAGAGTATGGACCGGAGGCTCCTCCAGTGGTCTCCGGACGCCCTGCTCAGTAGCTGGTTAAAGATCTCGTCCCTCTCTGAAGTAAACTTGACTCTTCGACGGTCAACGAAGTGGTCGAAGTCTCTGATCAAGACAGTCTTCACTAAGTCAGGCTCAGCCACCATGAGTGAGGGTTTCAACTGTTCGTAGAAGCCACAGAACTTTGAGTCCCCAAGGTTTTTGTACACCTGAAGAAAAGAGAACCAACTCAGGTGTTTAGACCAAAATAAAGAAAGTTTAACGCCAAATGTTGACATCAAAAATAGTTTTTAGATGGACGTAAGCAGTAGTAATAAAAAAAAAGTCTAATAAAATTTCTCAAATAAACTTGTCATCTGAGTATCCCTGAACTTTGGTATGATATAGAGAAAAGTGGAGCACAGGAGTATAAGAAGAATGGGTGAGTGGATGCTGGAGGATGGGTGTCGGATGGTGGGTGTTGGAGGGTGGGTGCTGGAGGAGGGTGGGTGCTGGAGGGTGGGTGTTGGAGGGTGGGTGTTGGAGGGTGGGTGCTGGTGGGTGGGGGCTGGTGGAGGGGGGGTGCTGGAGGGTGAGTGTTGGAGGGTGGGTGCTGGAGGAGGGTGCATGCTGGAGGAGGGTGAGTGCTGGAGGATGGGTGCTAGAGGAGGGTGGGTGCTAGAGGAGGGTGGGTGCTGGAGGGTAGGTGCTGGAGGGTGGGTGTTGGAAGGTGGGTGCTGGAGGGTGGGTGCTGGAGGGTGGGTGCTGGAGGGTGGGTGCTGGAGGGGGATGCTGGAGGGTAGGTGCTGGAGGGTGGGTGGTGGAGGGTGGGTGTTGGAGGGTGGGTGTTGGAGGGTGGGTGCTGGAGGGTGGGTGCTGGAGAGTGGGTGTTGGAGGGTGGGTGCTGGAGGGTGAGTGCTGGAGGGTGAGTGTTGGATGGTGGGTGTTGGAGGGTGGGTGCTGGAGGGTGGGTGCTGGAGGGTGCGTGTTGGAGGGTGCGTGTTGGAGGGTGGGTGTTGGAGGGTGGGTGTTGGAGGGTGGGTGTTGGGGGGTGGGTGTTGGAGGGTGGGTGTTGGATGGTGGGTGCTGGAGGGTGGGTGTTGGAGGGTGGGTGTTGGAGGGTGGGTGGTGGAGGGTGGGTGCGTGTTGGAGGGTGGGTGTTGGAAGGTGGGTGCTGGAGGGTGGGTGTTGGAGGGTGGGTGTTGGAGGGTGAGTGTTGGAGGGTGGGTGCTGGAGGGTGGGTGTTGGAGGGTGGGTGTTGGAGGGTGGGTGCTGGAGGTTGGGTGTTGGAGGGTGGGTGCTGGAGGGTGGGTGTTGGTGGGTGGGTGCTGGAGGGTGGGTGTTGGAGGGTGGGTGCTGGGTGGGTGTTGGAGGGTGGGTGCTGGAGGGTGGGTGTTGGAGGGTGGGTGCTGGAAGGTGGGCGCAACGAGCTCAATGAGAAGTGCAGTTGTTACAGTCTACCTAAATACTTAAGCTAATAATAAGTCCAATAATAATGTAAAACAAAATTTTCATTTTAGTTATTAATGAAAATATCAGCAATATAAAATTATATGAAAATATAATATATACAAATATACTCATTGTGCCATTTCATAGGCTGCAACACCCCACCTACACGACAAACAGTTGCACTAGCAGTTGTGTTCAATGTCTGCAACTCATGCCATTAATACATTTCCTTTATAACATATCTTCAAAATATGTGGTAGTCACTCATTTGTGATGCACATCAAATACGCAAAATTATATCCAATGTCTTTGTCACTGTAGAGAAGTACCACAGAATACTAGTGAGGCAGAGGCAGCACAATGGTGGTCGTATTTCCAGATGAGCATGGTCCGAGAGTTCTCCAGTGGTTATATATGCACAAGTATAGCAGTCTATGGAGTCTGATAGAAGACGTCTGTCATTCCACTTTAACAAACTGGTAGTGAAATAAGGAGTGGCCTGGAAGGCATGTTGTTGGGTGGAGTCGGGCCAGTGTACAGCCTCAAACATAGCATCACCTGCACAACACCTCATTTCAACAATCTGCTCTCTCCATCAATTATTCACCAACACAACACCACTACTGTTGATATATATCAAAATTAATTACTTAACATAAGAACATAAGAAAGGAGGAACACTGCAGCAGGCCTGTGGGCCCATACTAGGCAGGTCCTTTACAATCCATCCCACTGACAAAACAATTCATCCCACTAACATTACAATTCAACCCTTCATTTGCTGCCTGACCACGGTAGAGTGCGGTTGTGCTCTGCACCCCTCTGCTGTTTTCAGGCGAGCTACTCATTTCATCACTCAACCTTTGAGTAGTGAGGACGTGCGCTGCTGCTGCCCCTGGCGTTGATTAGTGGCAGTTATATTTTCACAGCATGGCGCAGGCCAGCCGGAGACGCATAAACACAGTCTGTGTTGAGCTTATCCGTGGGGCTGTGACAGGAACTTCTATGGACCTGCTACTACCTGCAATCATACGAGATACATATGGTATTGCTAACGAGGAGATATGTGGAGTAGCGCTGAATGGCACGACGAGGATCTTTGTCAAGTTTAATTTGGCAAGTGTGTATGAGGCGGTGGTAGACAAGTACCAGGAGGTTACTTTGACAGTTAACTCCACTGTGACCGTGCGACTTCACGACGTTTCTCGCCATTACACATGGGTTAAGATTAGAAATGTGCCATTCAAGGCAGATGATTCTGACATCCGTCTTGCGATGGGCAAATATGGTACAGTACATATGGCCACTGTTGGGAAGTGGGCTACTGGGCCATACGCAGGGATACTCGAAGGAACGTATTCTGTGAAGATGACGTTACGTTACCCTATTCCGTCGTACTTAGTGCTGCCAGAATTTCGGACCCAGGTGTTTGTGACATACGCTGGGCAACGTCGGACCTGTCGGTTGTGTGGGTCATATGATCACCTAGCGGCTCTATGTGGAAGGAGGCGTGGCAACATGGAACAACGGCAACGACATACAGCAGTAGAGAAGGGCGAGGAGCAAGATTTGCCTTATGTGACTCTGCCTACACAAGGTGGGTCCTGGAGTGAGCAGGTCGAGAGAGCGGAGGAGATGGAGTCAGCAGGTGTGACGAGGGGGGGGGACAACCCTTCATTGAACGCAGCTCAGGTGTTGGAAGAGAACACCCCGACTGCGAGTGATGGCGATGTGGAAGACTCATTAGCCATGGCTTTAAATGTGTTATTGGCTGACAAGAGTATAGGGAAGGTTGGGAGTCCAGACCTAGTTCTTGGGTCTGCTGTGGATCAGGGCGTGGAACAGGATCTGCGGTCTGCGCAGTGTGATAAGAATATTTTGATGCAAGCGGTGGAGGTGGAGGTCCACCAGGACAATGTATCAGACGACATGATGCAAGCAGAGGGAGCATCATGGAAGCGCGCTGCTGTGCTATCTGACTCCGAGGACGTGATCACGCCTGCTCAGCGCACTGGCAAAAAGTCCTGGGCGGAAGTTACGCAGAGAGGACACAGCGGCCCTAAGGGGCAGGAGTTGGTTAAGAGCGTTTCTAAAGGGGGGGAGAGGGACCGAGGTGTCACGAAACGATCTGGTGGCAAGACAGTACCAGGGTCAAGAAGGAAAACCACTCTGTAAGCTTCAAGTGCATGACATTGAACATTAATGGATTGAGATCAGAGAGAAAGTGTGTATGGTTTAGTGAATATTTGGTGCGTAATAGTGTTGACGTGGTGTTCGTGCAGGAACACAACTACAGACCAGGTTATGAGTTGAAGGTGAATGGGTATAATGTGTATGTGGAGCATGCGATAAGGTTGAAAGGAGGAGTTGCCATCCTGGTAAGGGAAACTAGCCCGTTCGTAGTGAGGCATTGTGAGGGTGGGGAGGGGAGGGTGATTCATGTAGATGGGTGGTGGGGTAGGGTACAGATGAGTTTGGTGTGTGTGTATGGTCCGGCAGAGGGAGATGTGAGTATTAAGAATAAATTTGTGAAGGATGTCCTAGTATATTATTTGCGTGCTTTGCCGGGTGTAGCTGTAATTGGTGGTGATTGGAATTGTGTGATAAGGCGTAAGGATGTGGAACCTAGAGGGGCAGGGTATTGTTTGGGGATTTTGGGGGAATTATTAAATGGAGTGGGGTTAATGGACGTTGGAGGGGGTGGGGTTGTAGAACATACTTTTGTTAGACATGGATATGCGGCTAGACTGGATCGATTGTATGTGCCCCGAACAGTAATAGTGAGCAGAGTGCATGTGGTGGACGCGGTTTTTTCGTATCACAGAGGAGTAATGGTGGACCTAGAATGGGAGGGATTGCCTAGAAGGGGTCAAGGTTATTGGAAGTTAAATATGAAGCTTTTGCAGGGTGAGGAATGTCGTCAGTCTTTTGCACAATTGTGGGAACGGTTGGTGGATGAGGCACCGGGGGATGATGAACTGGTAAATTGGTGGGATTCGGTGGCTAAAAATCGTATCAGAGAATATTATATTTGTCGTGGGAGGGAATATAATCGGTTAAAGTATGGGTTTCAAAGATATCTTGAAGGGCAGCTGCGTGACTGTTATGCAAGAGGAGGAGCAAGCTATCCAGTGCAGGACATTGAGGGTTTAAAGGAGAGTATTAGGGTATTGCAAAACGAGCGTTTTGATGGTGTACGAATTATGGGAGGATTGGAAGAAGTGCTATGGGGTGATCGGCCGTCGGCTTTCGTGTTAAGAGGCCAGAGAAAGAGGAGAGTGACGATGGAGATGATGGGGTTAAACGTACATGTAGGGATGGAAGGGTATAGAGTGGGTCAAGCATTGGTAACGACAGAGGGTATGAGTGAATATGTAGACGCTTGGTTTAAGTCATATATGCAAAGCGTGGGCTTCCGTGAGGTGGCATTGAGGGAAATGGGAGAGTATGTGCAGTGTGAGCTTGATGGTCAAGATCGGGTGACATTAGGTGGGCCGATTACGGAGTGTGAGATTTGGCAGGCGTTGTCAGGAGTGAGCTTGGGAAAGGCGCCGGGTATAGACGGACTGCCAAATGATTTCTACGTAAAGAATTGGGGGGTTCTGAGGGGTTTTTTAGTAAGGCTGTTTAACATACTTAAGGCAGCTGAGGTAATGGGAGAGCAGCAACGGACGGCCGTTGTGGTGTTGGTGCCGAAAGGGGAGCAGTCAACGGTAATGGATTATCGGGCACTTTCGCTTATGTGTGGAGATTATAAGTGTTTGCGAGAATATTAGGGAACAGAATCAAGAGGGTAATAGGCAAGGTAATTGATAGGGGGCAATATGGGGTGCCAGGAAGGTCGATGTATGAAGGGCATGGCATGATTCGAGAATTTATAGAGAAACGGGGGGAGTTGGGTGATGGAGGTGTATTGGCGTTAGATTGGAAGGCTGCTTATGATAGTGTAGAAAAGGAAGCGTTATGGAGGTTCATGCGTTGGCAAGGTTTTGGGGAAGAAATAATATCTTGGGCAAAATTATTGTATCAGGGGGCGTCGATGAGGGTGCAGGTTAACGGGAGGCTAGGCGTTAAAATACAGATGCGACGGGGACTGCGTCAAGGCTGCCCACTATCACAAATATTGTTTGCGTGTATACAGGATCCATTTTATAGGGCCATTCGGAGGTGTGTTGCGGGAGGTGGGGAGGGTACTGACCGGGGGGAGGGGGGCTGGTATCGTAGGTTATGTGGATGACACTACTGTTTTGGTGAGAGGTAATAGGGATTTGCTTAGGGTGGGTAAGGTGGTGGATGTGTTTGGGGAGGCTTCAGGTATGAAAATTAATGTTGAGAAGACTAAGTTTCTAGACCTAAGGGATAGTACAAATAGGGATGAGGTGGTAGGGGGTGGGTGGAAGGTGGGGGATCAACTAATGATATGTGGGATAATTTATGTGAGAAATACACGGGTGGCTCAAGAGGTGAATTCGGTGCGAATAGTGGGTGGAGTATTGAAAAGACTTGGTGGTTTGAGGGCGGCGCAACTAACGCTGCATCAAAGAGTAATAGTGACGAGCGTGCTATTGTACAGCAAGATATGGCATGTCGTTGTCATGTACCCGCTGATGAGACGTGAAGTGAAACGTTTACAACATGGGGTTTTTAGGTTTATATGGGGATCGGGCTGTGAATGGTTAAGTAGAGCGGTGTTAACACTTCTGGTCAGTCGAGGAGGGCTGGGACTTTTACCTCTGGAAAAAAGGATGATGAGCGTGTACCTAAAACGAAGTTATATAAGGGAGGGGGGCGGGAGGGGAGGTGGACTTGTGCGAGTACGAAAGGATATGCAACGGTGGTGGGAGGGGTAGGGATTTAATAGTTGGTGAGGCCATGTTGAGGTTATTAATGACAGTGAGGGATCTGTCGTGTGTTAAATTGCGGGTCCTCGAAGGAGTGGAAGGTAGGTCAGTGGTGGCTGCTGTTGAAGGAGCATACCCTAAGTATGCGTGGAACGAAATATGGACGCGTCTAAAACAATTACGTGTAAAACCGGGTGTTCGGGAGGTAATGTTTAGATTTTTACATGGGATTTTGCAGTCTGGGGTTGTCCTATTCAATAGGAGGATAAGGGAGGGAGGGGAATGTAGAGCGTGTGGAAGCATGGAGACAATTTTGCATGCGGTATATTTTTGTGACTGTATAGAAGTTGTGCGGGTCTGGTTAGGAAAGGTGTTCAGGTTAGTGGGTGGGGGAGGGTTGCAGGTGTTGCGGGCTTTAAGTTTGGATATAGGTGGGGTGAGTAAGATGGTGGAGAATGCAGTGGCGTATTTGGTCACGGATTTTATATATACGTCATGGGCCATGAGGGAGGTGGGCGTGGATGAGAGGATAAAGGTGTTAGCTGCGACATTTTACAGAACTAAGTGTCGTAATAGGGAAATTTATGGAGGGAGTTGGGAGACTGCTTTTACTGAGGGCTATCGGAGTTTTAGGTTGAGGGATTTATGGGATTAATGTGCAATGTAAGGGGTCGCGGCGGGCTGGCTTCCCGATAAGGACAGTGTGAAAGGGTTTAGTGTGGAAGAGAATGAATATAGTACTGAGACATAAGTGCCTTTGACTGTGTGATGAGCGGGTTGTGTTTTGTGAACGATACAAGTTCTTCAATTTAATTATTAATTATGCAATTGACAAAGGACGACAGATGTCGTAATGTGATGGAATATTATATATCTGCAACGAAATTATTGGTATGTGTGTAATGAAATGACAATGTGGGTGCACTGTGTGAATGCGAAATATATATATACACATGAAGTATTGAGTGTGGTAGGAAGGCATCAGTATTTATCGACGTGTGAAGGTCATGCCTGTTATGTTTTGTGCTAACAGACTTACATCTTAGTAGTGGTTTTAATGATATGGGTGAAATATTTTTAGAAAGCTTGACTCATCCTGTTTTCTTAACACATATTGTTTTTTCATGGGAGCTCTATAGAGCCCGTAGGTTTAGGTTACCATTGAGTTGATATATATTATAGGGTGGTATAAACCTTGGTAATAAATACCGACAAGTTGGTTTAGAAAGACACGTAAGCAAACACTATAACATATTTATTAGAAAACGTTTCGGTCCTGGGACCTTGATCACTTCTAACATACAGAGGTAGAAAGACATTATATATATAGGCGGAGAGTGAGATGTGACGCACGTGACCTGAGGAATGTCATAAGAACATAAGAATGGAGGAACACTGTAGAAGGCCTACTGGCCCATGCGAGGCAGGTCCTTATCAAAACAACCTCTGCCTATGATGAGGACCAGTAGACGATGAAATCATGTGACTCCTGTGTTGTTGGGTTGGTGCTGCTTAAGTATCATGTATGCCAATGTTTTTGAAATTTTGTAGTTTCCAGTGTTGCGTTCTATAGTGTCGGTGACGGTGATTAGTGAGGCTTCTAGGCACCGTCGGCGTCTGAGGTCTGGTTCGGTGAGAACGAGTTGTGCCTCGTTCCAGTTCATCAAATGCCCCGTGGAGTCTCTGTGAAGGACACAGGCGTACCTTACATCGTCTCTGTTAGAGGCATTTCGATGCTCATTCAGGCGGACTGCAAGATCTCTGCCTGTCTCGCCTACATATTTCTTGGGACAGAACCCACAGGGGATAGTGTAGACGCCTGCTGTAGAAGTTAGAGGTGTGGGGCTGCGTTTAGTAGTGAGGTCTTTGATAGAGGATGTGTTTATGGTGGAAACGTTGATGTTACTCATAGCAAGTGCCCGGCGAGTATTCGTGGCAACATCGCCACATGGGAGTACTATGAACTGTTTAGGGGGCTGTTCCATGGGCGGTTTGTTGAGGATAGTTTGTGCCTTGAGTCTGCAATCTCGGATGAAGAAAGATGGGAACTGAAGACGTGTAAAGGCTTGTGTTATGTAAGTGCATTCTTCTTCTAGAAAACAAGGGCTGGAGATGCGAAGAGCTCTCAAGAAGAAGCCAATGAGGACTCCTCTCTTAGTGCGGGTATCTTGGTGTGAATAAAAGTGTATAAGATCGTCCTTGTTAGTAGGTTTTCTATACACTTTGAAGAGAAGTTTGTCACTGTCGGGAGATCTGCACAGTAGAACGTCGAGGAAAGGAAGTTTGCCATCATTTTCGAGTTCAAGTGTAAACTTTATTGATGGTTCAACTGCATTGATCTTGTTGAGAAGGGCCTGGATATTGAGACGTCTTGGATAGAAAACCAATATATCATCAACGTATCTTAGCCAGGTAACGGTGTTGGGAATGAGGGTGCTGAATTTCTCTGTCTCCAAGTTTTCCATGAAGAGGTTGGCAAGCACAGCACTGAGCGGGCTGCCCATTGCCATCCCAAAGCATTGTTTGTAACAGTTGTCCTGATACTTGAAGTTGAAATTAACACAAAGTTCCACTAGATTGATGAAATCTAGAAGAGGCAAAGGGAGGTCGTGGTTTTCAGTGAGCCTCTGTCTCAGAATGTTGATTGCAGCGTCAGTAGGAACGTTGGTAAAGAGGGCTGTGACATCGAAGGAAGCCATGCTTTTGTTTTTGACATTCAGGTTGGAAATTCGGGAGAGAAGGTCACCTGAATGTTTGAGGTGGGCTTGACTGATAGTGCCCAGAAGCGCTGAAAGGTATTTGGCAAGGTGGCCGGCTAGTCTGTGTTGTGCACTCCCTATGCCCGAAGTGATAGGCCGTAGTGGGATGCCAGGTTTGTGTGTCTTAGGAAGGCCATACAGGCGTGCTGGTTTCGGTTGACCTGGTAAAAGTTTAAGTAGTTTTTTGCCTTGTTCTGTGGTGTTACTCAACACTGTCGACTACAACAATAAAGTCTTAAATCTTCTCAACGATGCCAACACATACCAGCCTGTATCGGAATCAGTGCTACATCAAAGTACCCAGACTTTCCTTCAAAAGGCTCGTAGCATCTTACGAAAATCAGAACAAGGCAAAATCTACTTAAACTTTTACCAGGTCAACCGAAACCAGCACGCCTGTATGGCCTTCCTAAGACACACAAACCTGGCATCCCACTACGGCCTATCACTTCGGGCATAGGGAGTGCACCACACAGACTAGCCGGCCACCTTGCCAAATACCTTTCAGCGCTTCTGAGCACTATCAGTCAAGCCCACCTCAAACATTCAGGTGACCTTCTCTCCCGAATTTCCAACCTGAATGTCAAAAACAAAAGCATGGCTTCCTTCGATGTCACAGCCCTCTTTACCAACGTTCCTACTGACGCTGCAATCAACATTCTGAGACAGAGGCTCACTGAAAACCACGACCTCCCTTTACCTCTTCTAGATTTCATCAATCTAGTGGAACTGTGTGTTAATTTCAACTTCTTCAAGTATCAGAACAACTGTTACAAACAATGCTTTGGGATGGCAATGGGCAGCCCGCTCAGTGCTGTGCTTGCCAACCTCTTCATGGAAAACTTGGAGACAGAGAAATTCAGCACCCTCATTCCCAACACCGTTACCTGGCTAAGATACGTTGATGATATATTGGTTTTCTATCCAAGACGTCTCAATATCCAGGCCCTTCTCAACAAGATCAATGCAGTTGAACCATCAATAAAGTTTACACTTGAACTCGAAAATGATGGCAAACTTCCTTTCCTCGACGTTCTACTGTGCAGATCTCCCGACAGTGACAAACTTCTCTTCAAAGTGTATAGAAAACCTACTAACAAGGACGATCTTATACACTTTTATTCACACCAAGATACCCGCACTAAGAGAGGAGTCCTCATTGGCTTCTTCTTGAGAGCCCTTCGCATCTCCAGCCCTTGTTTTCTAGAAGAAGAATGCACTTACATAACACAAGCCTTTACACGTCTTCAGTTCCCATCTTTCTTCATCCGAGATTGCAGACTCAAGGCACAAACTATCCTCAACAAACCGCCCATGGAACAGCCCCCTAAACAGTTCATAGTACTCCCATGTGGCGATGTTGCCACGAATACTCGCCGGGCACTTGCTATGAGTAACATCAACGTTTCCACCATAAACACATCCTCTATCAAAGACCTCACTACTAAACGCAGCTCCACACCTCTAACTTCTACAGCAGGCGTCTACACTATCCCCTGTAGGTTCTGTCCCAAGAAATATGTAGGCGAGACAGGCAGAGATCTTGCAGTCCGCCTGAATGAGCATCGAAATGCCTCTAACAGAGACGATGTAAGGTACGCATGTGTCCTCCACAGAGACTCCACGGGGCATTTGATGAACTGGAACGAGGCACAACTCGTTCTCACCGAACCAGACCTCAGACGCCGACGGTGCCTAGAAGCCTCACTAATCACCGTCACCGACACTATAGAACGCAACACTGGAAACTACAAAATTTCAAAAACATTGGCATACATGATACTTAAGCAGCACCAACCCAACAACACAGGAGTCACATGATTTCATCGTCTACTGGTCCTCATCATAGGCAGAGGTTGTTTTGATAAGGACCTGCCTCGCATGGGCCAGTAGGCCTTCTACAGTGTTCCTCCATTCTTATGTTCTTATGACATTCCTCAGGTCACGTGCGTCACATCTCACTCTCCGCCTATATATATAATGTCTTTCTACCTCTGTATGTTAGAAGTGATCAAGGTCCCAGGACCGAAACGTTTTCTAATAAATATGTTATAGTGTTTGCTTACGTGTC
Source organism: Cherax quadricarinatus (assembly GCF_038502225.1). NCBI lineage: Eukaryota > Metazoa > Arthropoda > Malacostraca > Decapoda > Parastacidae > Cherax > Cherax quadricarinatus. Next base: position 10,113,378 of record NC_091293.1, on the reverse strand, counting down.
TTTCTAAACCAATATTATAGGGTAATTGATGGATGACATAGGATTAGGTTTTTGTTGTTTCACTGGTTGTGTTGTAAAGTGTATGTAACATATATTTATACCTTCCTGGAGAAGGTGATATGTTTGGGTGTTTAGTAGATATACGTTGTACATGAATCATGTAGAATTGAATTTTATATTATCTCAATACATTGAGTGATACTGAACGTATCATGTTGTTCAATATGGAATAATGAAAGCATTTCATACAATATACAGTTACATATAAAGATTGTTACGTGTCAGGAGGCTTGACATGCAAGAAGGGGGGGGGTAGTGTTTTCAGAATGTAAGGTGTACATTCCGTGGCAGGATGTACAATCAGGAATTAGATGTACTTGACAAAGAGTCTTTAGGTTAGATTTAGTGTTCCAGACATAATGTCATTACTTCAAGGATTGGAGTGGTCAGTGTTTACTGTACAGATTTGTGTCTTTCAGATGTAATATGTTAATTGGAAAGTACATGTACTATGCAGAATTTTTCATCACTGTTTTCACTATGTAATTTGCCGTTTATTTTTATGTACTATGTATGTCTTTTAAATAAAATATAAAAAAAAATCATCCCAGTTAAGATATATACATAAGAGGGCTGAGTGCTTAAGTTACCTTAATGAATTTAATGAAATTTGCAAATAACAAGCAAGTACCTGGGCACAAAAAATATATTAATTTTAATTTCTCAATTGCTATGAAGGATGCGAGAGAGCATCTCCTATGACATAACGACCACTGATATGAATAATACTCATTGTATAAGTCTAGATACGGAGAGCCCACCTCATTATCCTAGCATTTTTTTACTTCGTGGTATTAATGTAGGTAAGAGGCTTGTAGTCTGAGTATGGGTGAAAACATTGGGCGTGTTTCCTTACACCTGCTGTCCCTGTTCACCTAACAGCAAATAGGTACCTGAGTGTTAGCCAATTAGTGTGGGATGTATCCTGGGTGACAAAATTAACCTAAGTTGCCAGGGGTATACACAATCCCTAAGCTGTAGGGGTATACACAATCCCGTGTAATGGCTGCAGCAAATTATACGTCGGAGAAACATCCAGAGACCTCCAAACACGTATTTCAGAACACCAGGCAGATCTGACGATTCAAGGAATGCCTGTGCTCAAAACCGAAATTCATACAACCATTTAATCAACTACAGAAACACAAGACTTATCGCCAGAGAAGACAACGCTCTATACCGACGAATCCTGGAATCATCACTTACCTGTATATCCAACAACTTCAACCAGAACAACGGCTTCTATAACATAGCTGAACCACTTGCCAAGAAACTTCTTCATCGCTATCCCACATAAGAACATAAGAATGGAGGAACACTGCAGAAGGTCTGCTCATATACTTATCTCTTTTTAAAGCTACCCAAGGTTCTGGACTCTATCACCTCTATCCCATAAATACTCACGTATCTCTCTCTCTCACCCAGGTAGATCTGTTTGTGATTTGAAAAAGCCCACAGCGTAGGCGAAACGTTGTCAGTAAAGTATCACATTATACTGTTTAAGTGTTTATATTTCCATTCTGTCGGTATTTTATACCATTTATTTCCATCGTGTCAAACACTGCAGTAGAAATGAATCCTTCACACAGAGAATAATAATAATAATAATAATAATAATAAAAATAATAATAACTTTTATTTGAACATGATACATAGTTGTGCAAGGAATTTTTTTTTTATATTTTATTTAAAACAGTGCGATACAAATGACAGAAATATATTAAAAAGATACACGACAAAAGATTACTGCACTAGAATCGCACTTAACCCGAAACATAATAACGACACCATACAGTACAGTGGTAATACACACACACACTCAACACACCATACAGTACAGTGGTAATACACACACACACTCAACACACCATACAGTTACAGTGGTAATACACACTCACACTCAACACACCATACAGTACAGTGGTAATACACACACACACTCAACACACCATACAGTACAGTGGTAATACACACACACACTCAACACACCATACAGTACAGTGGTAATACACACACACACTCAACACACCATACAGTACAGTGGTAATACACACACACACTCAACACACCATACAGTTACAGTGGTAATACACACTCACACTCAACACACCATACAGTACAGTGGTAATACACACTCACACACAACACACCATACAGTACAGTGGTAATACACTCTCACACACACCACACCATACAGTACAGTGGTAATACACACTCACACACAACACACCATACAGTACAGTGGTAATACACACTCACACACAACACACCATACAGTACAGTGGTAATACACACTCACACTCAACACACCATACAGTACAGTGGTAATACACACTCACACTCAACACACCATACAGTACAGTGGTAATACACACTCACACTCAACACACCGTATATTACAGTGGTAATACACACTCACACTCAACACACCGTATATTACAGTGGTAATACACACTCACACACAACACACCATACAGTACAGTGGTAATACACACTCACACACAACACACCGTATATTACAGTGGTAATACACACTCACACACAACACACCATACAGTACAGTGGTAATACACACTCACACTCAACACACCATACAGTACAGTGGTAATACACACTCACACACAACACACCGTATATTACAGTGGTAATACACTCTCACACTCAACACACCGTATATTACAGTGGTAATACACACTCACACTCAACACACAGTATATTACAGTGGTAATACACTCTCACACACAACACACTGTATATTACAGTGGTAATACACTCTCACACACAACACACTGTATATTACAGTGGTAATACACTCTCACACTCAACACACCGTATATTACAGTGGTAATACACACTCACACTCAACACACCGTATATTACAGTGGTAATACACACTCACACTCAACACACCGTATATTACAGTGGTAATACACTCTCACACTCAACACACCGTATATTACAGTGGTAATACACTCTCACACTCAACACACCGTATATTACAGTGGTAATACACACTCACACACAACACACCGTATATTACAGTGGTAATACACTCTCACACTCAACACACCGTATATTACAGTGGTAATACACTCTCACACACAACACACAGTATATTACAGTGGTAATACACTCTCACACACAACACACAGTATATTACAGTGGTAATACACACTCACACTCAACACACCGTATATTACAGTGGTAATACACACTCACACTCAACACACCGTATATTACAGTGGTAATACACACTCACACTCAACACACCGTATATTACAGTGGTAATACACACTCACACTCAACACACCGTATATTACAGTGGTAATACACTCTCACACACAACACACTGTATATTACAGTGGTAATACACTCTCACACACAACACACCGTATATTACAGTGGTAATACACTCTCACACACAACACACTGTATATTACAGTGGTAATACACTCTCACACTCAACACACCGTATATTACAGTGGTAATACACTCTCACACACAACACACTGTATATTACAGTGGTAATACACTCTCACACACAACACACTGTATATTACAGTGGTAATACACTCACACACAACACACCGTATATTACAGTGGTAATACACTCTCACACACAACACACTGTATATTACAGTGGTAATACACTCTCACACACAACACACTGTATATTACAGTGGTAATACACTCTCACACACAACACACTGTATATTACAGTGGTAATACACTCTCACACACAACACACCGCATATTACAGTGGTAATACACTCTCACACACAACACACTGTATATTACAGTGGTAATACACTCTCACACTCTACACACCGTATATTACAGTGGTAATACACTCTCACACACAACACACTGTATATTACAGTGGTAATACACTCTCACACACAACACACTGTATATTACAGTGGTAATACACTCTCACACACAACACACTGTATATTACACTGGTAATACACTCTCACACACAACACACTGTATATTACAGTGGTAATACACTCTCACACACAACACACTGTATATTACAGTGGTAATACACTCTCACACACAACACACCGTATATTACAGTGGTAATACACTCTCACACACAACACACTGTATATTACAGTGGTAATACACTCTCACACTCAACACACCGTATATTACAGTGGTAATACACTCTCACACACAACACACTGTATATTACAGTGGTAATACACTCTCACACACAACACACTGTATATTACAGTGGTAATACACTCTCACACACAACACACTGTATATTACAGTGGTAATACACTCTCACACACAACACATTGTATATTACAGTGGTAATACACTCTCACACACAACACACCGTATATTACAGTGGTAATACACTCTCACACACAACACACTGTATATTACAGTGGTAATACACTCTCACACACAACACACCGTATATTACAGTGGTAATACACTCTCACACACAACACACCGTATATTACAGTGGTAATACACTCTCACACACAACACACTGTATATTACAGTGGTAATACACTCTCACACACAACACACCGTATATTACAGTGGTAATACACTCTCACACAACACACTGTATATTACAGTGGTAATACACTCTCACACACAACACTATACGTTACAGTGATATTATTTTATTTGTTAAAGAACATCTCTAACAAGGTTACATATTACCAAACATCAAACACTGGAAATTATGAAGATTGTACAATAAAACAGAGATAAAAAACCCAACACACACAATGACACACATACACAAGCACACACGTATACACAACATGAGACTACATCAGGCACATACTAGGTGAGGTTTCCGTCTGTCAACACACACGTATGCAAGACTAAATCTAAGATCTCAGGCGCCCAACAGAGCACCACGATACTCAAACATTAATTTAGGCGATTATCACGAGATCTTAACATAGACATAGGTATTTAGGATTCAAAGAAGGAAACGGGATAATACTGTCACAATAAAAACATCCAATATAACTAAACAAAACTACGATGTGATATTTTACATCTCAGCAAAACAAAGAAAAAAATGATGCAATTAGTTACATGTAATATAATATTACTGAAAAGCACACTGTAACACAGCATAAAATATAAACATAAATAAGAACCAATTGCTTATGCTAGGAAACACTTTTTTTTTTTTTTTTTTTTTTTTTACCATTTACAATTGAATCAAAATCATTAAAGACACCTATAACATATTTGAGTCTCATTGAAAATTTTCATCATAAAGTCCTTGAAATGATTTATACATGATAAATAATAATATGCAATCGTAGCGCAACACACTTCCAAATGATAACTGTGTAGTACCTGAAACCCTCGGGGCTATTCCCTATTGCTCCTAGATATCAAAACTCAATTATACATCCATATAAACAGCTCTCCATGCTCACACCCAAGTCTAGGAAAATAGCTGTCGTATCCCCTTACCCACTTTGCAAATCCCATAAATCCCTTAATGTGAAATTTCGATGACCCTCACTAAAATCTCTCTCCCATCTCCCTCCATACACCCCTTTATTTCTGCACTGTGTCCTATGAAAAGTTGCTGCCAACGCATTAATTCTTGCACGCACGTCCGCCTCCCTCATAGCCCACATCATGTATATATAATCAGTAATCATATACCCAATCGCATTCTCAACCCTTTTATTCACCCCAGTTATACCTAAACTTAAAACCCTCAAAACCTGCAAACCCCCTCCCCCCACTAACCTTAAAACCTTACCCATTCAAACCCTTATAAGTTCAATACAATCGCAAAAATACACCGTATGATAAATAATCGCCAATCCTCCACAATCCTTGCATTCCCCATCCTCTCGTATTCTCTTATAGAATAAAACCATTCCTGACGGCAAGATTCCATGTAAAAATCTATACATAACTTCTCTGACTTTAGGTTTTAAACGCAATTTGTTTAAACGCCCCCAAATATTACGCCAATCATACATCGGATAAACTCCTTCTACCGCCGCTACCAGAGCCTTACCATCTACCCTATCAAGATTTCTCAATTTAATATGTGAAGGATCCCTCACGTTTATGAAGACCCGTAACATTGCCTCACCTATCATGAATTCCCCCCCCCCACCACCGTCGCATATCCTGATGTATCCTATGAAGACCGTCTTCTTTCGCCCCCCCCTCCCGCTTATAACTATGTTTTAAATACATACTTATTATTCTCTTTTCGACATCTACAAGACCCAGCCCTCCACGGCCAACCGGGAGTGTGACAACCGCTCTACTTAACCATTCGCTCCCTGTTCCCCAAATGAATCTGAAAACACTTTTTTGTAACCTTTTTAACTCACAACGGAGTATCGGAAATATTACTGTAACATGCCATAGTTTACTATATAATAGCACATTCGTTGTAATCACCCTTTGTTGCAAACTTAAATTAGCAGCTCTTAAACCACTGAGGCGCTTCGGAACACTATCAACGATACGCACGGAATTTATTTGTTGTGCTGACTTGATATCATTTACATAAACGATCCCACATATCTTTATTTGGTCCACCCTTTCCCACCTTTCAGCTACCATTCGTGACCCTTTTCCAAGATTCATATACTTTGTTTTCCCCATGTTGATCGTCATGCCAGTAGCCTTTGCAAAAACTTTCACTAACTTTTCTACCCGAAGCAAATCCATGTTTTCTCTCACCAAAATCGTCGTGTCGTCGACATATCCAACAATGGCCGCTCCCCCACCCCTTACATTACCCATCCCATTTGCTTCCAATAAAATCCTTATCCCTCTATAAAAGGGATCTTGAAAACAAGCAAAAAAAATTTGTGAAAGGGGACAACCTTGACGCAAACCCCTTCCCATCTGAATTCGATCTCCCAACCTCCCATTCACCTGCACACGCAAGGTTGCCTCCTGATACATTAATTTGGCCCATGATATAATTTCCTCCCCAAACCCCTGCCATCTCATGATCTTCCATAACGTCTCCCGTTCCACACTATCATATGCCGCCTCCCAATCTATAGCCAATACCTCCCCCCCTCCCAGTCTTACTCTTTCTTCAATAAAACTTCTAATCATACCGTGACCTTCATACATAGACCTGCCCGGCACCCCATATTGTCCCTTGTCAATCACTTTGCCCAGGACTTTTTTTTATTCTGTTAGCCAAGATCCTTCCAAAAATTTTATAGTCCCCACATAATAACGAGATTGCACGATAATCTTTAACCGTTAATGGCTCACCTTTAGGAACTAGGACGACCACAGCCAACCTTTGTTGTTCCCCTAAAACCCCATCCCGCTTCATTATATTGAATAAACGTACCAAAAACCCCTTTAAAACGTTCCAATTTTGAAGATAAAAGTCGCTGGGCAACCCATCAATTCCTGGCGCCTTACCCAATTGCGCCCCAGATAAAGCCTCCCAAGTCTCACACTCCGTTATCGGCCCTCCCAACATCAAACGATCATGCTCCATCAGCTCACAACGCACAAACCTACCGATTGACTGCAATGCAATTTCACTTATTCCAACACTTTGCGTTTTCAATTTAACCCAAGCATCAATATACCCACTCGTACCCTCCGTCGTCGTCAACACCTGATTCACTCTATACCCCTGCATACCTACCTGAAGATTCAACCCCATTAACTCCATTGCTTTGCGACGTCTGTGTTGATTCCTCAACACACACGCCGACGGCCGATCTCCCCACAAAACCTCTTCGATTCCACCCTTAAGCCTTTCCCCATCAAACCTTTCGTTTTGTAAATTTCGTAGTTGCTCCTTAATTCTTTCAATTTCTATAACAGGATAATTAGCATTTGCTTGTTCATAGCAGTCGCGCAACTGCCCCTCTAAATATCGTTGGAAACCATACTGTAACTGATTATATCTCACCCCTTGACTAATATAATATTCCTTAATTCGCTTTTTGGCTATCGTTTCCCACCAATTAACCAAAGCCACATCTCCAGGTGCTTCAACCACAAGGCGTTCCCACATATGCCCAAAAGACAACCGACTTTCCTCTCTCTTCAATAACTTTACATTTAATTTCCAAAATGATGGACCCCTCCTAGGCACACCCTCAATATCTACATCCATTACAACTCCTCTATGATCCGAGAAAACCACATTTATCACATTCACCCTCCGCACTGTAACCGCACAAGACGCGTACATTCTATCCAATCTCGCCACATAATCTCGTCTAATGAAAGTATGTTCCACCATGCCACCCCCCCCACACACATCCATTAAACCCACACTCGTCAATAAATCTCCCAGGAACCCCAAGCAACAACCCGCTCCTCGAGGCTCCACATCTTTTCGTCGTATTACACAATTCCAGTCGCCCCCTATTATCGCTACATTTGGTAAACTACGTAGATAATATACTAATACATCTTGTACAAAATGAGTTTTAAGTCGTACATCTCCCTCGGCCGGCCCATATACACATACAAAACTTATGTGTACTCTACCCCATAAACCATCCACCCTAATCACTCTCCCCTCCCCCCTTTCACTATGGCATACTACAAACGGGCTATTTTCCTTTACCAGAATGGCGACGCCCCCTTTTAACCTCGTCGCATATTCCATATACACATCGTAACCTTCCATTTCTAACTCATATCCAATTCTGTAATTGTGTTCTTGGATAAATACCACATCCACATCTAGACGCACCAAAAATTCATTAAACCACTTTCGCTTCCGCTCAGATCTCAAACCGTTAATATTTATTGTCAGAACCTTAAAGTCAATTAATGGGATTTTCCTTTCGTTCTAGGTATAGACTTTTCACTTATACATTTTACAACACCTCTATCCCTCCCCCTTTTTTGGGAACCACCTTGATAAACTCTTGTTTCGTGGATTCACTGTTCCCTTTCCTCTGTACATCCGCCCAAGACTTTTTTCCTGGCCTTTGGGCAGGAGTAAGCACGTCGTCTGAGTCCGATGGAGTCGTAGTTCGCTTTTGCGTCCTACCCTCCACCTGCATTGGGATTTCTTTAGTACTATCGTGATGCACCTCCACTTCTGCTACATTCACCATCATACCATGCGACACACTGGACTCAATGCTTTCATCCGTCGCCTCACCATGATGCTCAACGGATCCCAAAATTGCACCTGGATCCTCCACATGGTTGACGATCGACTCGTCTAACAAAACATCCAGTGCCTTCACTAAAGACGCCGCTACATCCTCTTCCCCCACAGTGGGCAGTCTCTTCAAATACTTTATTTATGTCCAGTGACGGTGATTCTTCTCGCTGTTTTGCATCCTCCAAAGCATTCTCCTGTGCCTTTTCTACCTCTTCACTCCAAGATGACCGTTGTCGAGACGGGTTAGCATAAGACTGTTCTCGTCCCTCAACTTCCTCGACCTCTTCTGATTGTTGCTGTTGCGATATTTGGAGATTCCCACGACGCTTACCACACTGTGCCACTATGTGGTCATACGACCCACACAGCCGACACGTACGACGTTGCCCCGCATATGTTACATATACTTGAGTTCGAAATGCTTGCAACATAATATAGGATGGTATGGGATGGCGTAAGGTCATTTTGACTGAATATGTTCCCTCCAAACTTCCAGCATAAGGTCCAGTGGCCCACCGACCTGCAGAGGCCATATGAACCGTACCATAATTACGTAGTTCATCTTTTATAACAAAATCAGTCACCTCAAAAGGGACATTCCTGATTTTTACCCATGTGTAGTGTCGTGATACATCATGAAGACGTACTGATACAGCTGAATTGACGGCTATAATGGTCTCTTGATACTTATCCACCACCGCTTCGTAGACATTTGCTGACGTCATTTTAACGAAGATCCGTGTCGAAGATCCGTGCTACACCACATATCTCTTCATTTGCGATACCGTAGGTATCACGAATAATCGCCTGTAGTAACAAATCCATCGTGGCTCCCGTGACAGCCCCACGGGTCAACTCAACGCAAACAGTGTTGATGCGCCTGTTGCTATGCAGTGCCATGTTGGAAAATGAGCAGCGCACGTCCTCACTACTCAAAGGTTGAGTGACGAAATGAGGTAGCTCGCCTGAAAACAGCAGAGAGGTGCAGAGCACAACCGCACGCTACCGTGGTCAGGCAGCGAATGTGAGTTGTGCAAGGAATTGTAGTAGTTGGGTGTACATGCCAAAAACCCCTTGTATGCAGAGCATTATGGACAGACTTAAAATTAACTTAAGATTAACTAAGCAATGATATATTCAGTGGTAAAAATTGCAGTGAACAAATTACAACATGAAGTACAAATGAGTATTTTAAACTATGAAATTTGAACATTTCAATTAAGAAGCATTATAGTTGTACAAATTTGTAGCAGTACAATGTATAATATAACAAAATGATCAATATACTAAATGAAGTCATACAATTTATTAAACCAATCAAATCAAATAAAATCAATGATTTGCAGTGCAGAAACAGGTCATATGGTCATTAGATGAGTAACTGTGCATTCAAGAGCATGGAGAAGAATGGAGTATTTTATTAGGTAATGTAATTAAAAAAAAAAACATACTTTGATAGGGTCGCAGGTTATACATTCATGAGATACAATTATTCAGTATTCGTCTCTCAACCCTTGAGTGGAGAGGACGTGTGCTGCTGCTGCCCCCTGGAGTTGTCTGGTGGCAGTATTATTTTCACCAACATGGCGCAGGCTCGCCGGCGCAAGGTAAATACTGTCTGCATTGAATTAACCAGTGGAGCTGTAACGGGGCCATCAATGGAGTTGCTTTTGCCTGCAATCATCAGAGATACCTACAGAATAGCCAATGAGGAAATTTGTGGACTTGCACTGAAAGGTACGAAGAGGATTTTTGTAAAATTTAGTTCGGCGACTGTGTATGAGGCAGAGGTGAATAAGTTTCAAGAGGTGGCCATACCAGTTAACCATGCTGTGACGGTGCGGCTGCATGATGTGTCCAGCTATTACACATGGGTTAAGATCAGGAATGTGCCATTCGAGGCGGATGCATCTGACATCCGGTTCATTATGTGTAAATACGGCACAATACATACGATTACTGAAGGAAGGTGGTCAGCTGGCCCGTATATGGGGATACCTGAGGGTGCATTCTCTGTCAAGATGACGCTCAGACATCCAATTCCATCGTACGTGGTGATAGAAGATTTCAGGACTCAGGTTTTTGTAACATACGCTGGGCAGCAAAGCACTTGCCGTTTGTGCGGGTCGTATGATCACCTGGCTGTGCAATGTGAAAGAAGACGTGGTGATAAGGACCAGCAGCAACGACGAGATGTGGAGGAAAGGAGAGAGGATCAAGATCAACTGTTTTTGACTCTGCCTCAGCAGAGTTTGACATGGAGTGAGGAGGTTGAGAGGGCCGAAGAAAAGGAGATGGCAGGGGCTATGCGGGGGGACGACATCAATTCCCTGGACGTTGTACAAGTGCTGGATGAGGTCATTGCGGAAGCGAATGGTAGCGACACGGAAACGACGATAGTGTCGACGTTTGAGAACATTTTGGGTAATGAGAGTCCTTGTCAGGATGTTGGTACAGACCTGGATCATGGGTCTGCAGTTGAGGAGGGCGTGGTGATGCCAGCCCGGCCTGAAGTGTGTCGTAAGGATGCCCAGTTGGTGAGAACTGTGGAGGTGGAGGTTCATCATGGCACTGAGCTGGATGACTTGATGCAGGTCGAGGGTACGACGCGAAAGCGCGCAGCAGTGCTTTCTGATTCCGACGTGCTTACGCCCGCACAACGACCTGGGAAGAAAACATGGGCGGAAGCCATGTGGAGAGGTTCAAGTGGCGCCCAGGGGCAGGGGTTGTGTAAGGGTGGCCAGAAAGGGGGGGGAGGGAAAAGGGTGCAATGAAACGATCAGGTGATAAGTCGGTAGTGTCAAGAGGGAAACCCCCTTTGTCGGTTTTAAGTGCCTGACATTGAACATCAATGGCTTGAGGTCTCAGAGAAAGTGTGAGTGGTTTAAGGAATATTTGGTGTGTCATGATGTTGACTCTGTGTTCTTGCAGGAACACAATTATAGACCGGGTTATGAGTTGAAGGTGGATGGGTATAATGTGTATGTTGAGCATGCAGTCAGATTGAAAGGAGGTGTGGCCATTTTGGTGAAAGAAACTAGCCCGTTGGTTGTCAGGCATAGTGAGGGGGGAGAGGGGAGGGTGATTCGTGTGGATGGGTTATGGGGTCAGGTACAGATGACGTTGGTGTGTGTGTATGGTCCAGCAGAGGGAGATGTGAGGATAAAGAATAAATTCGTGAGGGACGTTCTGGTATATTATTTGCGTGGATTTCCGGGGGTTGCTGTGATAGGAGGTGACTGAAACTGTGTGATAAGGAGTAAGGATGTTGAACCGAGGGGGCAGGGCATTGTTTGAGGATATTGGGAGAATTGTTATCCGGGGTAGGATTGACAGATGTTGAGGGAGGTGAGGTGGTGGAGCACACATTTATTAAACGTGGGTATGCGGCTAGGCTCGATCGATTATACGTGCCCAGGACAGTCGTAATACATAGTGTGAGGGTAATGGACGTAGTATTTTCTGATCACAGGGGTGTTTTGGTGGATATAGGTTGGGAGGGGTTGCCAAGAAGGTGTAAGGGGTTTTGGAAGTTGAATGTAAAGTTGTTGCAGGAAGAAGAGTCTCGACAGTCATTTGTTCAATTGTGGGATGAGTTGGTGGCGGAGGCGCCTGGGAATAGTGAACTGGTTAGTTGGTGGGACTCTGTGGCGAAATCTCGTATTAGGGAATTTTATATTCGTAGTGGGAGGGAATATAACAGGTTGAAGTATGGGTACCAATCTTATCTTGAGGGGCAGTTGAGAGCTTGCTACGAGCGTGGGAGTGCTAGTTATCCGGTGGACGATATTGAGGGATTAAAGGAGCATATCAGGGATTTGCAAAATGAAAGATTTGATGGCGCGTGAGTTTTGGGTGGGCTGGAAGAGGTGTTATGGGGTGACAGGCCTTCGGCATGCGTGTTGAGGAGACAGCGTAAGAGAAGAGTGGCGACGGAGATGATGGGATTAACTGTTCATGTGGGGATGGAAGGGTATAGAGAGGGGCAGGTATTAGTGACGACAGAGGGTATGAGTAGTTATCTAGATGCATGGTTTAGGTCATATGCACAAAACGGAGGTATTCGAGATGAGGCTTTAAAGGAAATGGGAGGTTTCGTGCAATGTGAGATTGATGGTATAGATAGGGTAACATTAGAAGGTCCGATCACGGAAAGTGAGATTTTGCACGCTTTGTCTGGTGCAAGTTTAGGTAAGGCGCCAGGTGTAGATGGGTTGCCTAATGATTTTTACGTTAGGAATTGGGAAGTATTGAGAGGATTTTTAGTTAGGTTATTCAATGTAATGAAGGATGATGGGGAAATGGGTGAGCAGCAAAGGACTGCTGTCGTGGTATTAGTTCCGAAAGGTGGACAGACTACGGTAGAGGATTACCGAGCAATATCGCTTATGTGTGGCGATTATAAGTTATTTGCACGGATATTAGGGAATAGAATAAAAAAGGTGATAGGTAACATAATTGACAGAGGACAATATGGGGTACCGGGTAGGACAATGTATGAAGGGCATGGAGTTCTTAGAAGTTTTATAGAACAGAGGGGGGAGTTGGGGGGTGGGGGTGTGTTGGCATTGGATTGGCGAGCTGCTTACGATAGTGTGGAGAGGGATGCGTTATGGAGGTTCATGCGTTGGCAGGGATTCGGGAAGGAAATTATATCTTGGGCGAAAACATTGTATCAGGGAGCATCTATGAGAGTACAGGTTAATGGAAGGCTAGGTGTTAACATTCAGATGGGAAGGGGTTTGCGACAGGGTTGGCCTCTATCGCAAATATTGTTTGCGTGTCTCCAGGATCCCTTTTATAGGGCAGTTAGGTGGAGTATCACAAGTGGAGGGGTTAGTAATGAACGAGAGGGTCGGCCGGGTATTGTGGGTTATGTGGATGACACAACTGTATTGGTGAGGGATGAGAAGGATTTACACAAGGTAGGAAAGGTGGTAGATGTGTTTGGCGAGGCTACTGGGATGGAAATTAATGTGGCAAAGTCTAAGTATGTGGACCTAGGCAATCACGTAAATAGAGGTGGGACTGTAGGGCGCGGGTGGAGCGTGGTGGATCAGCTATTGATTTGTGGGATAGTGTATGCTAAGAATGATAGGGTCGCACAAGAGGTAAATTCGATGTGCACCGTGGATGGGGTATTGAAAAGATTGGGTGGTTTGAGGACGGCACAGCTAACGTTGTATCAGAGGGTCATTGTGACGAACGTCCTGTTGTATAGTAAGATATGGCACGTGGTGGCAATATACCCACTGAGGCGGCGAGAGGTGCAACGGTTGCAACATGGGATTTTCCGATTTATATGGGGATCGGGTTGTGACTGGCGAAGTAGAGGGGTGGTGATGCTTCCCGTTAGCCACGGGGGGCTGGGGCTTATACCTTTAGAAAAGCGTATGATGAGTGTGTATCTAAAACGCGGGTATTTGAGGGAGGTGGGGGCGAGGAGAGGGGGGCTAGAAAAACTGCGTATGGATATGCAACGATGGTGGGGGGGAAGGATTTAATGATTGGTGAGGCCATGTTGAGGGTTTTAATGACGGTGAGGGATCCGAAGCGCCTTAAATTGAGGATTCTTGAGAGGGTGGGGGGTGGGTCTGTGGTGGCGGCAGTTGAGGGGGCATACCCCATGTATGCGTGGGGGAATATCTGGAAATGTTTACGGCAATTGCGTATTAAACCAGGTGTAAGGGAGGTAATGTTTAGGTTTCTACATGGAATCTTGCCGTCTGGTGTTGTGTTATTTAATAGGAGACTAAGGGAGGGTGGGGAGTGCAAAGCGTGTGGATGTTCCGAGACTATTTTTCATGCGGTGTATTTTTGTAATTGTTTAGAAGCTGTGAGGGTATGGTTAGGTAGGGTAGTTAGGTTAGTGGGTGGGGAAGGGTTACAGGTGTTAAGGGTGTTAAGTTTAGATATAGGTGGGATGAGTCAGATGGTGGTGAATGCGGTTGCTTATGTGGTCACTGATTTTATTTATACGTCTTGGGCTGTGAGGGAGGTGGGTGTGGATGAAAGAATAAAGGTGTTAGCGGCCACCATTTATAGAACTAAGTGTCGCAATAGGGATCTTTATGGGGGAAGGTGGGAGACAGTGTTTACTGAGGGATACCGGAGTTTTAAGTTAAAGGATTTACGGGATTTAAGTGTAAAGGGGTAGCGACGGGCTAGTTTCTTGAGCGGAGATGTGTGGATGGCTTTTAAAGTGTGTGACTGGATTTGCACTGATACATTTATGCTTTTCCTGAGTAGTGAGTGTGGTGTAGGTGGTGTTTTTACACATGTGTTCCCTTTATGTTGTGAAGATTTTGGATAGTACATGTACGTAATGTATTGGAGCACTACATCATTGTGTGTATACAAGGTGAATGAAAGGGTAGAATCTTAAAGTTTTTGTGTGTGTGAGAATGACTGTTCGTTATTGTGAGAGTGCCTTCAAAGATGTTATAGAAAGCACATACTACATGGTGTTACTAAGGTATGCCATATGACTGTATCGAATATGCTGTGATACGAAGTCCGGGGTTTCCCTTCTTGTAGGATGCATTCTGTAAGACACAATTTCTGTATACCTGAAGGTTCGAAGTTTAAATAGCTGTAATGAGTAACGTGTAATGAGTAACGAGATTGTATTTTGGCACATAAGGCCTAACATATAATGTTTCAGTGGCCTGGTTAAGATTATATAGTACATGTCGTGTGACACTATATGTGTAGGGTAGTGTTATATATTTTAAGTACACGCTGTTGGTTTCCCTTTGCTATTTTAATGTTTAAAGTCACATGTAAGAGTATATGTAAGGTAATATTGAAATGTATATTGATTTTGTGTAAATACAATTTTAGATGACTTTGTTGGAGCAGGTATGCATATGAGTTTAAGTAGCGGTGTATGTCATGTATTAATACTGCTATAGTGTATATAGTGTATGAAGAAGTCTTGGGTGGATTGCACCCGTGTTGAAATATAGAGTATATTATCCTTGTATGCTAGGCAAAGCTTTTATAATTGTTACTTAGAGCAAGTAGTATCCTGCGCTCTTATAGTATGTTATTGTTTTGTTAGTATTTGATGAGGGGGGGAGTACCTTTTACTTCCAGAGCACATATGTACGACTTTATAAATGTACCTTTGCTGTGGGGGGGGTGGATGTATAGGTTTTAGTGGCATGTGGTGAGGTTTTTACCTTTAAGAATTGTTTTGTATATAAAACTTGGCATAAGATGTTTAAGTGTGCTGAAGTAGATTCTCTGGATATGTTGTTGGTACACCTGTGTGAAGTTTCTTTTTCTTTTTGGATTGTGTATACGTATGTTGTACTTTAATTTTGTTGTTACATGTTGATTGGTTTAGTGACATGTTTGCTTACACGTATAATGTATACTGTATTTTAAAGAAAATATAAAAAAAAAATTATTCAGTATTTAGTTGTGGGTGAGTAAGTGGTTTTTAAGAAGAGTCTTGAATTGATAAACAGTGTTTCTTTTGTATTCACAAGTAATGAATTCCAGATCTTTAGGCCTTTTATGCGCATTGAGTTTTTACAGTGTGAGATGGACATGGGGAACATCAAAGAGTGATCTGCGCTTTGTGTTATGGTCATGTGTTCTGTTGAGGTTGGTAAGATGTTTGAGGGGAGGGTTTATATCCGAGTTAAGTGTCCTATGCATGTAGTAGGTGCAGGAATAAGTATAGATGTTTTGTACGGTGAGTAACTTTAGAGTTTTGAATATTGGTAGAGTATGATGCCTGTAGTGGGATTTTTTTTATTCTTACTGCAGCCTTTTGTTGAGTAATTAATGGTATGAGATGGTTTATTGTTGTTGAGCCCCATACACAGATTCCACAGGTGAGATAGGGGTAAATAAGTGAGTGATATTATGCCAGGAGGGCTGACTGTGGAACATAGTACCGTATCTTCGATAGTATGCCTACGGTCTTGGAAATTTTCTTGGAAATTTTTTGTACATGTATTTGAAATTTGAATCTATTATCAGGGTGGATTCCTAATAATTTTCTCTCTGTGAGCTTTGTGATAGGTGATCCGTTTACCATTATGTTAAGAGGAACATCTGTAGCTCTGTTACCAAACTGAATGAAGTAGGTTTTGTCAATATTGAGAGTAAGTTTGTTAATCATCATCCAGGTAGATATTTTCTGTAATTCGGTATTCACAGTATTGGCTAGCATGACTGGGCTCGGGTGAGAGAAGACGTATGTAGTGTCATCTGCAAATAGTGTGGGTTTGAGTAGTTGCGATGCATTTTGTAGGTCGTTTATGTAAATGAGTAAGAGAAGAGGGCCAAGGACACTTCCCTGTGGGACGCCAACTGTAATTGATTGCGTTGAAGAGTTTGCTCCATTTGTGTACACATATTGGCTTCTTTTGCTAAGGTATGACTTTAGGTAGCTGAGGGAGTGCCCTCTTATACCACAGTGTGATAATTTTATGTGTAACAAATCATGGTCAACTGTATCAAAAGCTTTATGTAAATCAATGAAGATCCCCAATGGGACTTCTATTTTCTCTAGTGCAGTGTATATTTGTTCTAGCATGTGTATAATAGCCTCATTCGTATTTTTTTTAGGCCTGAACCCAAACTGACAGGGGCTGAGTATGTTGTGGGAGATGAGGTAGGAATAGATTCGCTTATGAATTAATTTTTCGAAGATTTTAGAGAGAGGGTGTAAGTCTGCTTGATCTCCTCCCTTATGTATCGGGGTGACCCCTCGCTATTTTGAGAACTGTAGGGAAGGTAGAGGATTCGATGGATTTGTTAAAGAGTGTTGCAATGATTGGTGACAGTACTTGTGAAGCTTTTTTATATATAAAGGGTGGTAAGGAATTTAAATCTCCTGTCTTGTTCTTTAGTATGTTGATAATAAGTGAGACTTCTGTTGGGTTGGTCGGAGCTAGGAGCAGTGTGTTCGGGTAGGTGCCAGTGAGGTAGTCATTAGGAAGGGTATTTCAGCTTGGGAGTTTACCCGCATGGTTTTCTCCTATGGTGGAGAAGAAAACATTGAATCTGTGTGCTGTTTCAGTCAGTGGGAGTTGGGGTTCATCTGGTTTTGTTGTTGTGATTGTTCTGTTTCCTGATATCTTTTTGTTCCTAGAATTTCTGATAGGGTTTTCCAGGTCTTTTTTATATCACCTTTTAAGTTGGATAATCTGTTCTCATAATACAATTTTTTTTGTTCTTCTTATCAGGCTGGTTAGGACTGACGAGTAACGTTATGTTTGGTCTTTGGTTATTTGACCCATTTATGGATTTGAGGATGCTGGGTTTTAGCCAGGAACTGTTCAGTCTCTTAGCTGTGATCTGTTTAGTTTTTTTTTAGGCAGTGCTTGTTATAGAGGTAATGGGTCGTTTTTAGAAAATTATTAATACATTCGCCAGTATTTCTATAAATTTCTGTCTCAGTTTGCCAGTCAATGTTTGCCTTTGCTGTTGTGAAGTTATTAATGGGTGGCTCATTATGAAGCCTGAAGGTTAATTTAGTAGTGTCTTGGGTAATTTGATTAGATTAGTTATGAGAAAGGTAGGGTAGTGGTCTCTGGTATTATCTGTGATTATGCCTTATTTTAAAGGGGATATGGTGTTGGTCCAGATGTGGTCTAGTAGAGAAACACTAGTCTCTGTAATTCTTGTAGGATTTGTTACTGTTGGTAGCAACAAGCAGTTACTCATAGTGTTTGTGAATTCAGTTACATGTGGGTCCTGGTCTTGCAGGAGATTTATATTGAAGTCACCTGAGAGTAGTAAGCGATCTTTGTTCATGTGTGCATCAGTTATCATACTTCCTAGGTTTTCACTAAAACGGCTAATATTTGACTGTGGTACTCTGTAGATGTTTATCACTGTGAGAGGTTTTTGTAGGTATTTGGATTTGAATTTAGCTATTATATATTCCCCATGTTCATCCCTTGTGCAAGTATTATTGATACATTCTAGTTGATCTGAGTAGTATATAGCTGTGCCACCCCCTTGTTGGTCTGACCTACAGTTGTGTATAGCTGTGTAACCAGGAATGGCATAGACATCTGTGGTATCTTTCTTTAGCCAGGTTTTGGTGAGAGTAATGATGGACATATTGGCATGCAGGGAATTTAGTAATGCTATGAGGTCATCGTAATGTTTGCTTAAAGATCTGATATTGTAGTTAAAGTCAGTTATGTTGTTGTTGGCTCTGAGAAGTGCCTTTGATTGTTCTGCTGTGTAGTAATTACAGTTGATGTTTGATTCATTTAAGTCATTTAATAAGAGGTTGATATCAGGATAAATGTTTGTAATCATAAGATTTATAGTGAATATATAACTAGACTTAAGTATAAGACAATGTAAATGTTCTAAAGCTAAAAAAAAAAATAAAAAAAAATAAAGGAGCTAGGGAATATAACAGTAAAAACAATAAAAATATTACACTTTAGCACCTTATTTAGTACCTTATTTAGCACCTTATTTAGCACCTTATTTAGTACCTTATTTAGTACCTTATTTAGTACCTTATTTAGTTCCTTATTTAGCACCTTATTTAGCACCTTATTTAGCACCTTATTTAGTACCTTATTTAGTACCTTATTTAGCACCTTATTTAGTACCTTATTTAGCACCTTATTTAGTACCTTATTTAGTACCTTATTTAGTACCTTATTTAGTACCTTATTTAGCACCTTATTTAGTACCTTATTTAGTACCTTATTTAGTACCTTATTTAGCACCTTATTTAGCACCTTATTTAGTACCTTATTTAGCACCTTATTTAGCACCTTATTTAGTACCTTATTTAGTACCTTATTTAGTACCTTATTTAGTACCTAATTTAGCACCTTATTTAGCACCTTATTTAGCACCTTATTTAGTACCTTATTTAGTACCTTATTTAGCACCTTATTTAGTACCTTATTTAGCACCTTATTTAGTACCTTATTTAGCACCTTATTTAGCACCTTATTTAGTACCTTATTTAATACCTTATTTAGCACCTTATTTAGTACCTTATTTAGCACCTTATTTAGCACCTTATTTAGTACCTTATTTAGTACCTTATTTAGTACCTTATTTAGTACCTTATTTAGCACCTTATTTAGCACCTTATTTAGTACCTTATTTAGCACCTTATTTAGCACCTTATTTAGCACCTTATTTAGTACCTTATTTAGTACCTTATTTAGCACCACCTTATTTAGCACCTTATTTAGCACCTTATTTAGCACCTTATTTAGTACCTTATTTAGTACCTTATTTAGTACCTTATTTAGCACCTTATTTACCTTATTTAGCACCTTATTTAGTACCTTATTTAGTACCTTATTTAGCACCTTATTTAGTACCTTATTTAGTAGCACCTTATTTAGTACCACCTTATTTAGCACCTTATTTAGTACCTTATTTAGCACCTTATTTAGTACCTTATTTAGCACCTTATTTAGCACCTTATTTAGTACCTTATTTAGTACCTTATTTAGCACCTTATTTAGTACCTTATTTAGCACCTTATTTAGTACCTTATTTAGCACCTTATTTAGCACCTTATTTAGCACCTTATTTAGCACCTTATTTAGTACCTTATTTAGTACCTTATTTAGTACCTTATTTAGCACCTTATTTAGTACCTTATTTAGCACCTTATTTAGTACCTAATTTAGTACCTTATTTAGCACCTTATTTAGTACCTTATTTAGCACCTTATTTAGTACCTTATTTAGCACCTTATTTAGCACCTTATTTAGTACCTTATTTAATACCTTATTTAGCACCTTATTTAGTACCTTATTTAGCACCTTATTTAGCACCTTATTTAGTACCTTATTTAGTACCTTATTTAGTACCTTATTTAGCACCTTATTTAGCACCTTATTTAGTACCTTATTTAGCACCTTATTTAGCACCTTATTTAGCACCTTATTTAGTACCTTATTTAGTACCTTATTTAGTACCTTATTTAGCACCTTATTTAGCACCTTATTTAGTACCTTATTTAGTACCTTATTTAGCACCTTATTTAGTACCTTATTTAGCACCTTATATAGCACCTTATTTAGTACCTTATTTAGTACCTTATTTAGTACCTTATTTAGTACCTTATTTAGCACCTTATTTAGCACCTTATTTAGTACCTTATTTAGCACCTTATTTAGCACCTTATTTAGTACCTTATTTAGTACCTTATTTAGCACCTTATTTAGTACCTTATTTAGTACCTTATTTAGTACCTTATTTAGCACCTTATTTATCACCTTATTTAGTACCTTATTTAGCACCTTATTTAGTACCTTATTTAGCACCTTATTTAGCACCTTATTTAGCACCTTATTTAGCACCTTATTTAGCACCTTATTTAACACCTTATTTAGCACCTTATTTAGCACCTTATTTAGCACCTTATTTAGTACCTTATTTAGCACCTTATTTAGCACCTTATTTAGCACCTTATTTAGCACCTTATTTAGCACCTTATTTAGCACCTTATTTAGTACCTTATTTAGCACCTTATTTAGCACCTTATTTAGCACCTTATTTAGTACCTTATTTAGCACCTTATTTAGCACCTTATTTAGCACCTTATTTAGCACCTTTGTTATTTCAACAAATGTGACTATATGAACAAAGAAAGAAAAATATTTCAGCACATGAAATTAGCCCCTTGATTGTTATTAAAACTAAGAGTAAAATAATTACTGAATAACTCACGAAATCGTAATGACACGATTGCAAACAAACCATACCACGGGCGGGATTTGAACCCGCGGTATTGAAGCTAGCTGGTCCAGTGGCTAACGCGACGGTCTGGAGTTTTGAGACTCTCTGACCGCGGGTTCAAATCCCACCCGTGGTATGGTTTAATTACTGAATAAATGGCAGTACACACTAATGTAATATTTATAAACTGGGATTAAAAGGAAAAAAATTGGTAGGATTGTGAATAAAAGATAAATGGGAATATTTGGTAATACAAATACTAGGAAAAGTAAAGTTCTTATTAACAATAATAAATTGTAAATGGGAAATTTGGCAAAACAGATATTAAATAAAATGTAAAATTACGTATTAACTTTAATAACATTTAATAAGAAAAATTGTAAAAGGTAAAAAAAATATTTATAAATTGTAAAAATAAGGCAATAATATGAGAGTAAAAATAAGGCAATAATATGAGAGTAAAAATAAGGCAATAATATGAGAGTAAAAATAGGGCAATAATATGAGAGTAAAAATAGGGCAGTAATATGAGAGTAAAAATTAAAATTAATAATAAAGCTAAAAGTGTATGTCACTGGATATAGGATTTAATGACAAGTTTACTCTGATGAACTTGATAGTAAATAAGTAAAATTTTGGGTTTAAAAAATACAAGTAGAGCAATAAATGTAAAAGAATAAAAGGGTAGTGAGGTGTAGTGAGTAATATTGTTATGAAGGCAACTGTGAGGTATCATTGTTCGCATCGCTACTGGGCCGTGCGGATCTACTGCGCAGTAGCTCCTAATTCAACTGGTTTCTGCGCAGTTTTCAGTATTCCAAGATGGCGGATCGTGCCGGCAGGAGGGTTAACACTGTTTGCATCGAGCTGATACGGGGATCATTGAGCACTGCTACGATGAATGTGCTCCTTCCAGCTATTATTAGGGATCTCTACGGTATCCCTAATGAGGAGCTGTATGGTGTCGCCCTCAATGGGTTGAGAAGAGTCTTCGTGAAGTTTACGAGGGCCAGTTTCTACAGTAGTGTGGTGGCTGAGTTTCAGGAACGACGGATGTGCCTTAACTCGACGGTGGAGGTGTGTATGCATGATGTGTCTACATACTACACATGGGTTCGGGTACGGAATGTACCGTTTGAGGCGACGAAGTTTGGAATAGAGGACTTCTTCAGCAACTACGGTGTCGTTCATGAGGCTCGAGGAGGGGTATGGAGGGATGGCCCATATGAAGGCCTCCAGGAAGGTTCCTACACCCTCAAGATGACATTGAAGAGGCCTATACCTTCATATGTTCTGTTGACTGGAAACAGAACTCAGGTCTATGTGCATTACGCAGGGCAAAGGAGGACGTGCCGTCTTTGTGACTCGTACGAGCACATGGCGGCGCAATGTGTACGTAGAGCTGCCCCAGGTGTGCCAACCCTTTTGGAGGAGGGCCGACAGTTGAGTACGGTGGTGACGGCGAGAAATGGGACGGCTCTCTGGAGTGAGGAGGTGGAGAAGGACGGGGACCTGTTGGGGACGTGTGTCACACTCCCGGAGGAGGCTAGTGAGGCTCCACCAAGGCCTGTGGCAGTGGAGGAAGGGGCAAAGTCGACGCAGGAGGTGTTATTGGAGTCTGTGCTACAGGATTTCTTGGAGGACGCTTTGGCCGGAGAGGACCTGGAGGGAAGGTCCAGTGATGTGCAGCAGATGGAAGGGCTGCATGAGAAGGTGGAAGTACTGGATGAGCGAGGCCAGGAAACAGTTGTGGTAGCTGAGGTACATCGGGAGGATGTACCTGAGGAAGAGATGAGTTTGGGTGGTAGCTCTAGGAAGCGGCGTGCGGGGTCTTCTGAATTGGACGAAGTATTGACACCTGGGCAGAGACCAGGTAAGAAGGCATGGGCAGATGTGGTATGGAAGACCACTACAGGGGGGGGTGCACAGGGGAAATCTGGTGGGGAGGGTCAGGGGGGGGTGGGGTATGATTAAGAAGAATGGTAAGGAGAGTGTGAGCAGCTTAAAAGGGAGTGTGAGCAAGCCACAGCGGCACAGAGGTAAGCCACCTTTTCTTGAACATTTAGGTGTGTGACTCTAAACGTTAATGGTCTCAAGAATGAAGTCAAAAGGATATGGTTGGAGTGGTTCTTGAGAAGGTATGACGTGGACGTTTGTTTCTTGCAAGAGCATAACCATAGGTCAGGTTGTGAGTTGCAATTGAGGGGATATAAGATGTTTGTAAGTTTGGCTTTGCATTTTAAGGGAGGAGTGGCTGTTTTGGTAAAGGAGACCAGCCCATTGCGCGTCATGGGGTGGGAGGAGGGGGAGGGGGGAGGGTTGTTTGGGTGGATGGGTATTGGGGGGAGAGTAGGGTATGTTTTGTGGGGGTTTATATGCCTGCAATTAGTAATATGACGGTAAAAGCAGACTTTGTTAGGGACATTTTGTTCTACTATCTCAGGGGTTTACCTGCTATTTCGATAGTTGGAGGAGATTGGAATTGTGTGATTAGGCATGGAGATGTGATACCTAGGGGTGCGGGGTGTGTGTTGAGTGTTTTAAGGGATGCTTTACGGGATGTGGGTGTGGTTGATGTGGTCGGCAGGGGGAGGTATCAGGTGAACCACACCTATGTGCAGGGGAGTTGTGAAGCAAGGTTAGATAGGATTTATGTTAGGCAGGGGATAGGTGTGGAGAGGGTTAGAACTATTGATGTGGGTTTGTCTGATCACAGGGCAGTGATGGCTGACCTTAGGGTAGATGGTATTCCGCGTATATTTCCGAGTTATTGGAAATTGAATGTGCGGCTTTTACAGGAGGAGGATCTAGGTTTGTCCTTTCAGGACTGGTGGAAAGGTTTATGGGAGGCTAGGGATGAGGATGTGAATTTGCTTGATTGGTGGGAGTTGTATGCAAAGGTGGAGATTGCAGGATTTTTCAAGGCGCGTGGCAGGGAACGGGCACGCTGGCGGTTTGGATTGCAGAATTACTTAGAGGGGCAGTTGAATGATTGTTATGGGGGGGGGGGGTAGGGAAGGTGTGAGTGGTGTTATGGGGGAACTTAGAAGTCGTTTAGTGGAGATTCATAACGAACGGTTTGATGCACTCAGGGTCAGGGCAGGCTTGGAGGACGTCTTAAAAAGTGATAGGCCATCCAGGTATGTACAAAGGAAATTCAAGGACAGACAGTTGAGGACTACTGTGGCACATTTGGTGGTGGGGGAGGGGGGGGTTATGTGCACGGTCAGGGTCTTTCTGATACAGACAGTATCAGTAGGTATGCAGATCATTGGTTTCGGGAGAAATGGAAGAGGAGGGAAGGGGTTGTTGGGTTGGATTCATTTGGAGTTATCGAGGCTCATCTGGGTTTGGGGCATGGGGACCGGGACATGTTGGAGGGCAGCATTAAGGAGGCAGAGGTGGAGGTGGTGGTGAATGGGTTGAGTCAGGGGAAGGAACCGGGAATAGATGGTTTATCTAATGATTTTTATAGAGCACATTGGGAGAGTCTGAGGGAGTGCCTAGTGGCAGTTCTGAATTATATGTTGAGCAGTGGTAGGATGGGGTGAATACAGAGAACTGGGGTTGTTGTCTTGGTGCCGAAGGGGAGGGAGGGGAAGGATTTGAGTGATTATCGTCCGTTGTCATTAATGTGTTCAGATTATAAAATTTTTGCAAAGATATTGGGTAACAGATTAAAGAAGGTAATTGGGGATGTCATACATAGAGGCCAGTATGGGATACCGGGACGCAGCATGAAGAATGGACACAGTAGGATAAGGGATTTTATAGAGAACTGCCCGGGAGGGGGCGTCCTTGGTTTGGATTGGGCTCAGGCTTATGACTATGGGCTTGTTTGGAGAAGTTGGGTTTTGGAGGGGGGGTAGTGAGATGGGTGTGCACTCTATATGAGGGGGCAGTCATGAGGGTGCAGGTTAATGGAAGGCTGGGGGAGGCGGTGCTGATGGAACAGGGCTTAAGGCAGGGTTGCACGCTCTCGCAGTTGCTCTTTGCATGTGTGCAGCATCCTTTCTTTGAGGCTGTGGAGGAGGAATTGCGAGGGGTAGAGGGGGGACGCATGGGGGGAATTGTAGGATATGTTGATGACACAACTGTTCTAGTAATGAGTGGGGGGGGCTTTAAGAAGGGTGGGTGAGGTGATTAAGAGTTTTGGGGATGTTTCGGGTATGGAAGTTAATCTTGCAAAGTCGAGGTTGTTGGAGGTAGGGACTTGGGTTGGCGGGAGATTGGGGGAGGAGATGGGATGGACAGTTAGTGACAGACTTAGGGTTTGTGGGATATGGTATATGGCGCAGATGCAGGAGTGCAAGAGGATCAACTCTGAACTATTCACGAGTAGGGTTATAGGCAAGTTTAAAGGTTTGAGGGTTAGTGAAGTGGCATTACAGCAAAGGGCTTTGGTTATTAACTCGCTGGTGTATAGTAAGGTATGGGGTGTGGCAGAGGTGTTCCCTTTGAGGGTGCAGGACATTCAGGAAATACAGAGGAGGGTTTTGAGGTTTGTGTGGGGGTTTGGGACGGCCTGGTTGTCTAAGGAGGTGGTTATGATGGAGGTGAAACGGGGGGCCTAGGATTGTTGGCTTTGGGGCCTAGGGTGATGGCCTTATATATTAAGCAGAGGTATCTTAGGGTGGGGAGGAGGGGTGTGTTAGGGTGGATAGGGTGATGAGGGATGCTAGAAACTGGTGGAGTGGCAGGGAATTGAGGAATTGTGAGGATTTGCTGAGGTTCTTGTTGACAGTGAGACAGGTTTCAATTTTGAGGGTTAAAACGTTGGTGGGTGTGGTGTGGGGAAGGGGTGTCTTACAGGGGGTTGCCGTGTACCCCATGTATAACTGGCAGGTGATATGGAGAGACTTCAGGCTGCTTAGGATACCAGCAAGGGTCAGGGAGTTGGTATACCGTTTCCTCATGGGGGTAGTAGCATCCAAGCATGTGTTGCATAAAATGGGGTTGGTGAGGGAGGCAACATGCTTGTTCTGTGGGGAGGAGAAAACCGCCTATCATGTGGTATATTTTTGTCCGTCTTTGGGGGGGGGTGAGGGTCTGGATGGCGGGTGTTATCAGGCTTTTGGGGTGGGGGAGGGGTAGTTGGTCGTTTCTTAAGACCTTGTCGATGGATGTCAGTGGGGTATCACGAGAAGTGGGAAGGGCTTTGATTTATGTTATGACAGATTATTTGCATGTGTCTTGGGGAATGAGGCAGATTAAAGGGCAGTTGAGGATAAAAGCGTTAGCAGCAAGGTTCTATAGAGCAATGTGTTGGAATAGATTAATCTATGGGGGGCGTTGGGAGTCCAGTTTCTCGGTGGATTATCGTAACCTCTCTGTGGCGAAACTCCTCCGGGATCATGGGGGCGGGCAAGGGGCAGGTCTCCTTTATTGTATGGTGGGCGTGGTAAGGTTGTGGAGGTTGTGTTGTATGTGATGTGTGAGTGGGTATGTGAGGGCATCAATTTGTGACCTGGTTGTGTTCCTTGCGAGTTAATTCATATTTTTCGGTCAGTCACCCTGATTTCAGTTTAGTTCCACATGTAAGTCATAAATATACATTTTTTGGTGTTAGGATAATTATTACAGTCACTGTCAGGTACTGGTGACTTAGGTATGTGTTCTGGTGGTTTAAATAAGGTCATGGACCTTGTGATGATTTACACTTTATGTGAAAATTTATAAGAAGTACTGTGTTAATTTTATACCCATGTTAAATTTAATTGCTGTTCAATGAAATTGGTTGTGGGGCGCTGTGACCCTACATACTTGTACATTTGCACATTTTTACATTGTTGTAAAATTAGTGGAATAAAATATGAAGTAAAAATATGATGATCTGAGGTAAATGGGGGGGGGGTAGGTGAACTACCCAAAAAAAATTGTTATTGAATGTTTTTCGTTAATGTCTACATTGGGCATAGGAATGCGAGGAGGCTTAATAAATTGATTCGGTATTTTTAATATCTTATGTAAGTTAATGAACATGTACGACACTGATATAATTCCTGTGAATTTTAATTTTCATAAGTCTTGTGATACTATGTATCAACTTTTGTAATATGTGTATATGTAATATGTGAGTCAGTGACTATATCATGTGAAATGTTCTCATGGGTGACGCCATTCATAATTATATACATGGTTTTTAGTTATAGTCATAATACTAAGTTCAATATTATGTCCTTTTTTCTAAATATTATTTGTCATGTTGGCATAATCTATGCAGCTTATACTAAAGAGGATTTTTTTTTTTTTTTTTTTTTGTTAACAAGATAATATATTCAAGGTTTCAATTACGTTGGTTTTTCGTGTTTGCGTTCACTGAACAATGGTATGATCTGGGGTTATGGGGGGGTGTGTGTACTGGGGGGGGTGTACTGGGGGTGTGGGTGTACTGCTCAAACATATTTTATTACATGTACTTAATGTGTATATTGCTGTTAGCAAGGGGTAATTGAGAATTGTTTTTAATAAGTATTGCTTGCACAATTTTTCTTTGTTTTTGTGTAAAGTAATTTTACATGTATGAGGTGTGTGTAGTGTACTGACATATTATTGTAACTTGAAATGATGTGATTGATGTCGGGTATAATATTGTGTAAACTTGTTGTTCACACTCGTGTTGGTGTTGTACCGAGGCATTTGAAGAGAAAATTTTCTAATGGCAGTGTAACACTTGTAGTGTTTTGTTTATGAGGATATGATTGTTTTTGTAGATGAAATATCAGACACTATATGCTTTATTCATTTGTTGTAATGTGTTTTTAAATAAAATATAAAAAAAAAACTGTGAGGTAGAATGTTATGTGACTAGTAAATAATTGTACAAGACAAGTTCTGGAATGATTACACAAGTTTAAGTCACACAAGAAACATGAGACAGTGAGGTAGTAGATACTATCTGTGAAATGATAGTACAGAGAATTGATTGTCTGCATCGCTCTAGGGCCGTGTAGACCTGCGCAAACGCACTTCAGTTCCCTGACTGCAGTAGTGTAAGGTGGTGCTTGTCGCGCCTCTGCCGTCAGCCCAGGAGAACTACCATTAGTCAACATGGCGTGCAGTTATAGACGCAGGATTAACACTGTCGGTGTTGAACTTCTCAGTGGGGCAATAACGCCAGCTTCAGCCCAGGTATTACTACCTAAAATCATCAGAGACACGTGTGGCATTCAGGATGGAGAGTTGTACGGCGTAGCATTGAACGGAGCACGTAGATTTTTTGTGAAACTGCTCTCAGCAACGGTTTATGAGTCGTTGGTCAACCGTTTTCAGGACGTAAGTCTTGATGCAACACCAGCTGTGCGTGTGAGGATGATCGATGTATCCAGACATTATACATGGATTAAACTGCGTAATGTCCCCTTTGAGGCTGATGAGACAGATATCAGAAAAGTTTTTGAGGAATACGGAACTGTTCATTTGGCCCAGCATGGTAAGTGGGTGACGGGTGCCTACACAGGTCTGCCGGAGGGCACTTTTAACCTGAAAATGACATTGCGACACCACATACCGTCTTACGTGTACCTAAAGGAATTCAGGACACAGGTCATGGTGTCATACGCCGGGCAAAGGCGTACATGCCGACTATGTGGGGAATATGATCACAGCGGCGGAGTGTGGGAAGCGGCAACGAGCTCCTGGCCCAGGGGCGGAGACATCCGCTTCTACACCAGGGGAAGCAGGTGATGATCAACGACGTGAAGGAGGGCGTGGTCGTCTATGGAGCGAGATAGTGGATGAGGCGCATAAGGCTGGGGGAGAGGGTGAGGCCCTTGACCAGTTACCTGGCCCAGAGACACTTCCAGTGGATCGGGTTGAGCAAAAGGTACAGGAGGAAGTGTTGGAAATTGAGGAGGAATTAGCCGAAGTTCTGAAGTCCTTGTCACCGCCTGAGGAGGTGGCTGCTCCTGGAAAGGTGGTAGAAGGCGAGGTGAAGGCTGTGGTGCATCAACAACAGAACTATTCGGACGACGGAAGTGACAGCGTGACTGAGGTGTCACCGAGATCATTGCCACTGTGTATAGTGGAGGTTGAGGTACATTGTGAGGCATCCCCAGACCAAGCCATGGAGGATGCGCCTGTCACAAGAAAGAGAGCCGCTGCATCGGATTCAGATGATGTC
The DNA here is from genome assembly GCF_038502225.1 of Cherax quadricarinatus. Classification (NCBI taxonomy): domain Eukaryota; kingdom Metazoa; phylum Arthropoda; class Malacostraca; order Decapoda; family Parastacidae; genus Cherax; species Cherax quadricarinatus. The sequence continues at coordinate 10,083,364 of NC_091293.1, read as the reverse complement.
CTAACGCCAGCGCAGAGGACTGGGAAGCAAATATGGGCAGAAGGTGAAGGTAGTGGTGGCCATGACAGGAAGCACCGAAAGAAGGGGGGGGAGAGAGGGAAGTGTGCAGGTGACAAGTGGTCCCACACGTTCTGGTGCCCATCGGAAGAATGAAGAGAGGAGGCAGGGGTGGAAACTTTAATAGGCCTCCGGTGTATGACAGTAAACGTTAATGGTTTGTGTAATAGTGTAAAGAGAGAATGGTTTCGAATGTTTCTGAATAAATTTCGAGTGGATGTTGTGTTCCTTCAGGAGCACAATTTTAAGGAGGGTAGGGTGTTGGAGATGGAGGGGTTTCAGGTGGTAACCCTGCCATCTGCCCGTTTGAAAGGAGGGGTGGGTATATTAATTAGGTAGGCGAGCCCGTTTGTTTTGCAGAGAAGTGAGGGGGGGGGGAAGGGTGTTGCACGTAGATGGTTTGTGGATGGGAAAACGTGTGGCCTTTATTTGCGTATATGCGCCTGCAGAGAATAACGTACAGGTGAAGCAGGAGTTTGTGTGTGAGGACCTTGTGTTTTTTTCCGTGCATTACCGGAGGTGGCAATAGTAGGAGGTGATTGGAACTGCATCATTAGGAGGGCTGATGTGGAACTGAAAGGGGCAGGTTATGTGTCGGTGGCCCTACGAGATTTATTGAGGGATATTATTGTTAGGTAAGACACATATGCAACAGTTAGGTATCTTTATTATGAAACGTTTCGCCTACACAGTAGGCTTCTTCAGTCAAGTACAGAAAAGTTGATAGAAGCAGAAGATACTTGAAGACGATGTAATCAGTCCATCACCCTTAAAGTTTTGAGGTGGTCAGTCCCTCAGTCTGGAGAAGAGCATTGTTCCATAGTATGAAACAATATGGAGATGAAGTGACAGAATGGAGCTTTTTATAGCGCCAAGAGGTGAGACGTAGGCCACTAGGAGAGGTAAGAACTCAGATGTTGAAAGGTCAGGTCCCTCTCAAATCCAGCCGCTCTCACTAGTGGAAGTTGTCGAAGTTGATTGCAGGTCTGTACCAAGATACCCTTGTGTTGCAGTGTCTGACAGATTGAACATTAAAATGGTATAAAATACCGACAGGTTGTTAGGTAAGACACATATGCAACAGTTAGGTATCTTTATTATGAAACGTTTCGCCTACACAGTAGGCTTCTTCAGTCAAGTACAGAAAAGTTGATAGAAGCAGAAGATACTTGAAGACGATGTAATCAGTCCATCACCCTTAAAGTTTTGAGGTGGTCAGTCCCTCAGTCTGGAGAAGAGCATTGTTCCATAGTATGAAACAATATGGAGATGAAGTGACAGAATGGAGCTTTTTATAGCGCCAAGAGGTGAGACGTAGGCCACTAGGAGAGGTAAGAACTCAGATGTTGAAAGGTCAGGTCCCTCTCAAATCCAGCCGCTCTCACTAGTGGAAGTTGTCGAAGTTGATTGCAGGTCTGTACCAAGATACCCTTGTGTTGCAGTGTCTGACAGATTGAACATTAAAATGGTATAAAATACCGACAGGTTGTTAGGTAAGACACATATGCAACAGTTAGGTATCTTTATTATGAAACGTTTCGCCTACACAGTAGGCTTCTTCAGTCAAGTACAGAAAAGTTGATAGAAGCAGAAGATACTTGAAGACGATGTAATCAGTCCATCACCCTTAAAGTTTTGAGGTGGTCAGTCCCTCAGTCTGGAGAAGAGCATTGTTCCATAGTATGAAACAATATGGAGATGAAGTGACAGAATGGAGCTTTTTATAGCGCCAAGAGGTGAGACGTAGGCCACTAGGAGAGGTAAGAACTCAGATGTTGAAAGGTCAGGTCCCTCTCAAATCCAGCCGCTCTCACTAGTGGAAGTTGTCGAAGTTGATTGCAGGTCTGTACCAAGATACCCTTGTGTTGCAGTGTCTGACAGATTGAACATTAAAATGGTATAAAATACCGACAGGTTGTTAGGTAAGACACATATGCAACAGTTAGGTATCTTTATTATGAAACGTTTCGCCTACACAGTAGGCTTCTTCAGTCAAGTACAGAAAAGTTGATAGAAGCAGAAGATACTTGAAGGCGATGTAATCAGTCCATCACCCTGATTACATCGTCTTCAAGTATCTTCTGCTTCTATCAACTTTTCTGTACTTGACTGAAGAAGCCTACTGTGTAGGCGAAACGTTTCATAATAAAGATACCTAACTGTTGCATATGTGTCTTACCTAACAACCTGTCGGTATTTTATACCATTTTAATGTTCAATCTGTCAGACACTGCAACACAAGGGTATCTTGGTACAGACCTGCAATCAACTTCGACAACTTCCACTAGTGAGAGCGGCTGGATTTGAGAGGGACCTGACCTTTCAACATCTGAGTTCTTACCTCTCCTAGTGGCCTACGTCTCACCTCTTGGCGCTATAAAAAGCTCCATTCTGTCACTTCATCTCCATATTGTTTCATACTATGGAACAATGCTCTTCTCCAGACTGAGGGACTGACCACCTCAAAACTTTAAGGGTGATGGACTGATTACATCGTCTTCAAGTATCTTCTGCTTCTATCAACTTTTCTGTACTTGACTGAAGAAGCCTACTGTGTAGGCGAAACGTTTCATAATAAAGATACCTAACTGTTGCATATGTGTCTTACCTAACAACCTGTCGGTATTTTATACCATTTTAATGTTCAATCTGTCAGACACTGCAACACAAGGGTATCTTGGTACAGACCTGCAATCAACTTCGACAACTTCCACTAGTGAGAGCGGCTGGATTTGAGAGGGACCTGACCTTTCAACATCTGAGTTCTTACCTCTCCTAGTGGCCTACGTCTCACCTCTTGGCGCTATAAAAAGCTCCATTCTGTCACTTCATCTCCATATTGTTTCATACTATGGAACAATGCTCTTCTCCAGACTGAGGGACTGACCACCTCAAAACTTTAAGGGTGATGGACTGATTACATCGTCTTCAAGTATCTTCTGCTTCTATCAACTTTTCTGTACTTGACTGAAGAAGCCTACTGTGTAGGCGAAACGTTTCATAATAAAGATACCTAACTGTTGCATATGTGTCTTACCTAACAACCTGTCGGTATTTTATACCATTTTAATGTTCAATCTGTCAGACACTGCAACACAAGGGTATCTTGGTACAGACCTGCAATCAACTTCGACAACTTCCACTAGTGAGAGCGGCTGGATTTGAGAGGGACCTGACCTTTCAACATCTGAGTTCTTACCTCTCCTAGTGGCCTACGTCTCACCTCTTGGCGCTATAAAAAGCTCCATTCTGTCACTTCATCTCCATATTGTTTCATACTATGGAACAATGCTCTTCTCCAGACTGAGGGACTGACCACCTCAAAACTTTAAGGGTGATGGACTGATTACATCGTCTTCAAGTATCTTCTGCTTCTATCAACTTTTCTGTACTTGACTGAAGAAGCCTACTGTGTAGGCGAAACGTTTCATAATAAAGATACCTAACTGTTGCATATGTGTCTTACCTAACAACCTGTCGGTATTTTATACCATTTTAATGTTCAATCTGTCAGACACTGCAACACAAGGGTATCTTGGTACAGACCTGCAATCAACTTCGACAACTTCCACTAGTGAGAGCGGCTGGATTTGAGAGGGACCTGACCTTTCAACATCTGAGTTCTTACCTCTCCTAGTGGCCTACGTCTCACCTCTTGGCGCTATAAAAAGCTCCATTCTGTCACTTCATCTCCATATTGTTTCATACTATGGAACAATGCTCTTCTCCAGACTGAGGGACTGACCACCTCAAAACTTTAAGGGTGATGGACTGATTACATCGTCTTCAAGTATCTTCTGCTTCTATCAACTTTTCTGTACTTGACTGAAGAAGCCTACTGTGTAGGCGAAACGTTTCATAATAAAGATACCTAACTGTTGCATATGTGTCTTACCTAACAACCTGTCGGTATTTTATACCATTTTAATGTTCAATCTGTCAGACACTGCAACACAAGGGTATCTTGGTACAGACCTGCAATCAACTTCGACAACTTCCACTAGTGAGAGCGGCTGGATTTGAGAGGACCTGACCTCTCAACATCTGAGTTCTTACCTCTTCTAGTGACCTACGTCTCACCTCTTGGCGCTATAAAAAGCTCCATTCTGTCACTTCATCTCCATATTGTTTCATACTATGGAACAATGCTCTTCTCCAGACTGAGGGACTGACCACCTCAAAACTTTAAGGGTGATGGACTGATTACATCGTCTTCAAGTATCTTCTGCTTCTATCAACTTTTCTGTACTTGACTGAAGAAGCCTACTGTGTAGGCGAAACGTTTCATAATAAAGATACCTAACTGTTGCATATGTGTCTTACCTAACAACCTGTCGGTATTTTATACCATTTTAATGTTCAATCTGTCAGACACTGCAACACAAGGGTATCTTGGTACAGACCTGCAATCAACTTCGACAACTTCCACTAGTGAGAACGGCTGGATTTGAGAGGGGACCTCAACATCTGAGTTCTTACCTCTCCTAGTGGCCTACGTCTCACCTCTTGGCGCTATAAAAAGCTCCATTCTGTCACTTCATCTCCATATTGTTTCATACTATGGAACAATGCTCTTCTCCAGACTGAGGGACTGACCACCTCAAAACTTTAAGGGTGATGGACTGATTACATCGTCTTCAAGTATCTTCTGCTTCTATCAACTTTTCTGTACTTGACTGAAGAAGCCTACTGTGTAGGCGAAACGTTTCATAATAAAGATACCTAACTGTTGCATATGTGTCTTACCTAACAACCTGTCGGTATTTTATACCATTTTAATGTGTAAACATATAAATGATTTTAAATATGGGCTTTCAAATTATTTAGAGGACAGGTTAAGGGGCTGTTATGGGAAGGGGGCTGTGGGGGGCAACTATCCTATGGATGAAATTGTTGAGGTCAAGGGGAGACTGAGGGAGTTACAAAATGAGAGGTTTCAAGCGGTAAGGGTGCAGGCAGGGGTAGACGAGGTGCTTTGGGGAGACAAACCATCGGCGTGTGTGTTGCGACGTCAAAAACAAAGACAGCAGGTTACAGCTATTACGAGGTTAGAGGTACATGAGGATAGTGAGGCTCAAGTTAGAGTATGTAGGAAAGAGGGAAATTTTTTCCCAGTAAAAGTAGGCCTTAGACAAGGATGTGTGATGTCACCGTGGTTGTTTAATATATTTATAGATGGGGTTGTAAGAGAAGTAAATGCGAGGGTCTTGGCAAGAGGCGTGGAGTTAAAAGATAAAGAATCACACACAAAGTGGGAGTTGTCACAGCTGCTGTTTGCTGATGACACTGTGCTCTTGGGAGATTCTGAAGAGAAGCTGCAGAGATTGGTGGATGAATTTGGTAGGGTGTGCAAAAGAAGAAAATTAAAGGTGAATACAGGAAAGAGTAAGGTTATGAGGATAACAAAAAGATTAGGTGATGAAAGATTGGATATCAGATTGGAGGGAGAGAGTATGGAGGAGGTGAATGTATTCAGATATTTGGGAGTGGACGTGTCAGCGGATGGGTCTATGAAAGATGAGGTGAATCATAGAATTGATGAGGGAAAAAGAGTGAGTGGTGCTCTTAGGAGTCTGTGGAGACAAAGAACTTTGTCCTTGGAGGCAAAGAGGGGAATGTATGAGAGTATAGTTTTACCAACGCTCTTATATGGGTGTGAAGCGTGGGTGATGAATGTTGCAGCGAGGAGAAGGCTGGAGGCAGTGGAGATGTCATGTCTGAGGGCAATGTGTGGTGTGAATATAATGCAGAGAATTCGTAGTTTGGAAGTTAGGAGGAGGTGCGGGATTACCAAAACTGTTGTCCAGAGGGCTGAGGAAGGGTTGTTGAGGTGGTTCGGACATGTAGAGAGAATGGAGCGAAACAGAATGACTTCAAGAGTGTATCAGTCTGTAGTGGAAGGAAGGCGGGGTAGGGGTCGGCCTAGGAAGGGTTGGAGGGAGGGGGTAAAGGAGGTTTTGTGTGCGAGGGGCTTGGACTTCCAGCAGGCATGAGTGAGCGTGTTTGATAGGAGTGAATGGAGACAAATGGTTTTTAATACTTGACGTGCTGTTGGAGTGTGAGCAAAGTAACATTTATGAAGGGATTCAGGGAAACCGGCAGGCCGGACTTGAGTCCTGGAGATGGGAAGTACAGTGCCTGCACTCTGAAGGAGGGGTGTTAATGTTGCAGTTTAAAAACTGTAGTGTAAAGCACCCTTCTGGCAAGACAGTGATGGAGCGAATGATGGTGAAAGTTTTTCTTTTTCGGGCCACCCTGCCTTGGTGGGAATCGGCCAGTGTGATAATAAAAAAAAAAATAAAAATAAGGTACATGAGATGGCGGGAGGTTATAGAATGGGTCAGGAGATACTAACTACGAAAGGAATGTGTGCGTATGTGGATAAATGGTATGAAGGGTGTTGGACAAGTGGGAAGGTGGGGAATGTGGATTTAGAGAAGGTGTGTGAGTATGTGACGTGTAATTTAGGGAATAGTGATAGAAAGGCTTTAGGGGGGGGTAATTTCGGAAGAGGAAATAGAGTTGGCTTTAAGGGGAATGAGGAAGGGCAAAGCACCGGGAATAGACGGTCTCCCGGCTGAATTTTATCTCCAACATTGGGAGGTGATAAGGGGTTTCATGGGTAGGTTATTTAATCAGATGAAGGAGAAGGGTGTGATGGGGGACAAGCAAGCAACAGCAGTTGTAGTGTTGGTCCAGAAGGGTAAGGGGCAGCACACCCTCAAGGAGTACCATGCCATATCTCTGCTATGTGCTGATTATAAGTTGTTTGCTAAAGTCTTGGGTAATCGGTTTAAATGTGTGGTAGGGAGAGTGGTTTCGAAAACGCAGTATGGTTTGCCTGGAAGGTCGATGATTGAGGGTCATGGAATACTGAGAAGTTTTGTGGAGTCAAAAGGGGGAAGGGGAGGGCGGCGTTGTTGGCTTTAGACTGGCAGGGGGCCTATGACAGGGTGGAAAGGGGAGCATTGGGAGCTATACTTAGGAGGCAGGGTTATGGGGAAGAAATAGTTAATTGGGTAACCACGTTGTACAATGGAGCCAAGATGAGGGTACAGATTAATGGATGCTTGGGGGAGGAGATTGTAATGGGTAGAGGACTTAGGCAGGGGTGTCCCATGTCACAAATGTTCTTTGCGTGCATTCAGGACCCCTTCTATAGAATGATTGAACGTTGTGTATGTGACACGAGTGGAGGTATGGGGGAGGGGTCGGGAAAGTGTGGCCGGGAATAATAGGATATGTAGACGATACAACAGTCCTGATTCGAGAGGGGATGGCGTTGGGTGTTTTGGATGATGTGCAACAGTTCGGAAATGCAACAGGGATGCAGGTAAATAGAGAAAAGTCAATGATCATGGGATTGGGTGATTGGGTGGAGGGGGGGGAGAGATGTAACGTTGTGAGAAAACAAACGGTGTCTTTAAAAATATGTGGTATCACCTATAAGGATGACTTGGATGCTGCTCGAGAGGAAAACTCGAATAGATTAATGGAAAGGATTCAGGGGCGTCTGGGGGCAGTGACCTCATCATCTGACTCTCGTGCAACGAGTGATTGTTATAAATGTATTATTGTATAGTAAGGTTTGGCACGTAGCAGCCGTGTTCCCATTAACAGGGACGGCGATTGTGGGAATTCTGAGACGAGTGTTTAACTTTTTGTGGAGTTCAAGGTGCGATTGGCTGAGGAGAGAGGTTGTAATGTTACCTGTGTGCCAGGGTGGGTTGGGGTTGATGGATCTGAGAAGGAGGATTAAATGTGTGTTTCTTAAATGGGAGGTTTTGCGCGAAGGTGTGAGTGGAGGGCAGCTGGGAAAAGTACATGATAGGTTGGGTAAGTTGTATGGTGGTGTGGAGTTGAGGGAATGTGAAACTGTTTTGAGGGCTTTGATGTTGGTTAGAGAACCCAGGAAAATTCGAGTAGGGGTTTTGTGTAGGCTGCTTGCAGACAGGATTGTTGTACCAGTTGAGGGATTGTTCCCCATGTACGCATGGAATAGTATTTGGTATAGGTTTAGCAAGTTGAAGTTAAAGCCTAGGGTAAGGGAGGTAACGTATCGTTTTTTGCATGGCATACTACCGTCGGGGGAGGTACTAAGAACCAGAGGGGTAATTGTGGGCGGAAGGTGTGGAATCTGTGGGGAGGATGAGACGGTGTTCCATGCAGTATACTTTTGTGGGGGACTGGAGGGTGTTAGGTATTGGTTAAGTAGGGTTAAGTAGAAATATACCTAGTTGGATGAATCTTATTGTGGCTAGCTGGTCTAGTGGCTAACGCGACGGGCTGGAGTTTTGAGACTCTATGACCGCGGGTTCAATCCCGGCCGGGGGTATGGTTTAAGTAGGGTTGTACAGGGGGTGGGGGGCCGAGGGGTGTCGGTTCTGCGTGCACTAAGCCTAGATGTGGGAGGGTTCGACAAGAGTGTCACAAGAGCTTTGGATTATATAATAGTGGATTATATATATATATATATATATATATCGTGGGTGATGAGGGGGAGGGGGGATTGTGAGGTGCGGAGGAGGGTACTAGCGATAACGGTTTATCGTACGATGTGCCGTAATAGAGAACTGTATGGGAGGAGGTGGGAGAAGGATTTTTTGGAAGGGTATAGAATGTTAACGTTAGGGTTTCTCATCAATCTACGACTTTGGCTGAGTGAGTAAGGGGGGGTTGGGGATTACATACGAGAAGGGGGACTTCAGGGAAACACAGAGGGGTCGCCTCCTGGGGAGGGGTGAGAGTAAGGTGTATGTGGGTATATGAAGGTGTAGATGTGTGGCATAAGTGTACGTAGCATGCAAGTGGGCACAGAAAGCAAAGGTGATATCAAGTAATTACGTAGTAACGAATGGAGAATTCTGTGTTTGATGTGACAGGGTCGTCATGACCTTCTTCATGTATTAAGGGTGAATGGTGTCAAGATTATAGGTTTAAGACCGTGCAGAGCTTTTGGGCTTATGTAGAGTGTGCGTTTATAGCCTTTATTGGGCATATTTCATGTGCGATAATCGTATCGCAATGAGAGATTATTTAAATTATGTTGTTTGTGTTTAGTGTTGGGGTTTTAGCGAGTGTACTGACTTTATCTTAGCATTATATAATGTGCTCATCCAGTTGATGAGAGATGGAACGCTAATGACTTCCATAAATTTGTAATGCCTCGTTAAAAATTTGTAATGGGAGAGTATGGTTTAGTCTCTTACTTTATATAATGTGTTCAGCCGGTGGAAGAGGCTGTATTAATATTTACTAATATTTATTAATATTTATTTAGTATAAGTGTGAGGCTTAGGATTTTCATTTTTTTTTCAATGCTTAAAGAGGGATTGTAGTGAGGCACGTATGTATGTTTTTAGGTAATTCTTATTGTATAGGGGTTAATTTTGGGAAGAGCATGTACTTGTTTTTTTAACTGAGATTGTGATGTAGGTCATTCCTCTGATTATCTACTGTGAAGGTTGTGAACCTTTGTTATATGTCAGTCATAGTATGTTAACTATACAAATCTGAAAGGTTTATATAGTTTATATTTGATATAGTTTATATAGTTATATAGTTTATGTTGTTTATATTATAGTAGTATGTTATATGGAAATTTTTGTGAGTGTATATGGGTAACCCCTATTATGTCAATGACAATGTGTTGTTAAAACTTGATAGTGTATATTGTGTAGGATTGAGGATCCTACTGTACCTATTTTATATCTTTTTATTTAATATTAAGCTGTAAAGTTTTTAAATAAAATATAAAAAAAAAGTACAGGGAATAGTACAATAATGGAATAATAACATACACTAACGTAGTATAGTACAGTACTGAAAATAAAGTAATTAAAAATAAAGCATGGCTCTATAATTATAATTATAAATGAAATATAAGGTTTAAGTAGTGACTGAACAATGTTGACAATTTACTGCTGTCAGATAAAGAACTGGAGGTTACATAACACTACTGGTGGAAGGTGACTACAAACTGCATTTTTTATTCTGATTCGGTAAATCCAGAGTCTTTTAGGAATCTATGTAATTCATATTAATTGGAGATAAAATATCTCTTTCTTGTGAATTCCTTTTTAACAGCAATTTTTCCATCCCTCGCAAAGTACTGATGGATTTTCCGGTCATGTTTCAGCTTTCTTAGTCTGTAGAGGAGATCTTGCCGTAGTTTGGTCAGGCATTCATTTTCGTGAACATCGCTTTTCACTGTAATGGACGTGCTTAGTAGGTTATGTCCTTGAGAGTTACAGTTAAATTTTTGTATTACTGATTTCTTTCCAGGTTGATAGCCTATCACTTTACACTCATTCATGACATCACTTGGTATGTTGAGACGAAGACGGTCATGGATCAGCTTTAATGTGGTTTGTTTACATGTTTCCTGAGTTATAGTTAATGGAAGATGTGTGCTATCCACTACGACTGAGTCAGACAGCTGTTGTTGGTCTAAGTGTTCTTGGAAATTGTTCATGACATCAGTAAGTTGTAAGTCGACTCTTTCTCTTTCACTCTTGATGTTGATGTTTAGTTGTGCAACTTGATCTTTGAGGAGGTTGATGGATTCCTCAGACTTGGTGTGGGTGTTGCTGAGTTGGTCAAGTGCGTTTTGTTTATTTTCTAGAGTTGTAATTTTGTTCATGTTCTGCGTGTTGTTGGTTTTTAAATTAATTTCCTGGGTTAACATATCATTGACTTCTTAAGCTCTTCCATACCCTGGCTTAACATGTTGATTTTTTGACTTTGCATCTTTATGATTGAAGCTATTTCTGGGTCTTTAATGTGCAAATGTTTGTGGCAGCAGCCATGTTTGTTATTGTTGTCAGACGAGTGTTATGGTGGTGCCGGTGGGTGTGAGGGTTGAGGCCTGGCTGGCAGTACGAGTTTTCCTTACAGTGTTGCTTTTCTCACCTGTGTTGCTAGGAGTCTTCGGTTGAATACTGAACCTTCTCTTGTTGCCTTGACCCCTGGCCATTGATTGTAGTTTCAGATGAATTGTAGATAATGAGTAGTGTGCAGGTGTTGGAATGTTTCCTTATGACTTGCACAAGGGATGAACATGGGGAATATATAATAGCTAAATTCAAATACAAAAACCTACAAAAACCTCTCAGTGATAAACATCTACAGAGTACCACAGTCAAACAGCCGTTTTAGTGAAAACCTAGGAAGTATGTTAACTGATGCACACATGAATAAAGATCACTTACTACTCTCAGGTGACTTCAGTATAAATCTCCTGCAAGACCAGGACCCACACGTTACTGAATTCACAAACACTATGAGTAACTGCTTGTTTCTACCAACAGTAGCAAAACCTACAAGAATTACAGAGACTAGTGTTTCCCTACTAGACCACATCTGGACCAACACCATATCCCTTTAAAATCAGGCATAAACACAGATAATACCACAGACCACTACCCTACCTTTCTCATAACTAATCTAGGCAAATTACCCCAAGACACTACTAAAGTCACTTTCAGACTTCACAATGAGCCAGCCATTAATAACTTCACAACAGCAGTGACAAACATTGACTGGCACACTGAGCTAGAAATCTATTGACAAATGTATTAATAATTTTCTAAAAAAGACCCAATACTTCTATAACAAGCACTGCCCTAAAAAAACTAAACAGATGACAGCTAAGAGACTGAACAGTCCCTGGCTAACACCCAGCATTCTCAAATCCATATATAGAAAGCACCTATATGAAAAACAGTACAGAATGGGTCACATAACCAGAGACCAAACAAAACGTTACTCGTCAATCCTAACCAGCCTGATAAGAAGGGCTAAAAAACTGTATTATGAGAACAGATTATCCAACTTAAAAGGTGATATAAAAAAGACCTGGAAAACCCTATCAGAAATTCTAGGAACAAAAAAGATATCAAGAAATAGCGCAATTGAACTAACAAAACCAGGTGAACCCCAACTTCCACCAACTGAAACAGCAAACAGACTCAATGATTTCTTCTTCACCATAGGAAAAAACCTTGCCAATAAAATCCCAAGCTCAAATACCCCAACCTAATGACTACCTCACTGGCAACTACCCGAACACACTGTTCCTAGCTCCGACTAACCCAGCAGAAGTCTCCCTTATTATCAACAAACTAAAAAACAAGGCAGGAGATTTAAATACCTTACCACCCTTTATATACAAAAAAGTGTCACAGGTGCTGTCACCAATCATTGCAACACTCTTTAACAAATCCATCGAATCCTCTACCTTCCCTACAGTTCTCAAAATAGCAAGGGTCACCCCGATCCATAAAGGAGGAGACCAAACAGACTTGAATAACTATAGGCCAATATCCAACTCACACCCCCTCTCTAAAATCTTCGAAAAATTAATTCATATGCGAACCTATTCCTACCTCATCTCCCACAACATACTCAACCCCTGTTAATTTGGGTTCAGACCTAATAAAAATACGAATGATGCTATTATACACATGCTAGAACAAATATACACTGCACTAGAGAAAAAAGAAGTCCCATTGGGGATCTTCATCGATTTACGTAAAGCTTTTAATACAGTTGACCATGACTTACTCCACATAAAATTGTCACACTATGGTATAAGAGGGCACTCCCTCAACTACCTAAAGTCATACCTCAGCAACAGAAGCCAATACGTGTAAACAAATGGAGCAAACTCTTCTGCACACCCAATTACAGTTGGTGTCCCACAGGGAAGTGTCCTTGACCCTCTTCACTTTCTCGTTTACATAAATGACCTACCAAATGCATCGCAATTACTCAAACCCACACTATTTGCAGATGACACTACATACGTCTTCTCTCACCCGAGCCCAGTCACGCTAGCCAATACTGTAAATACCAAATTGCAGAAAATATCTGCCTGGATGAGGACTAACAAACTTACTCTCAACATTGACAAAACCTGCTTCATTCAGTTTGGAAACAGAGCTACAGATGTCCCTCTTAACATAATGATAAACGGATCACCTATCACAAAGCTCACAAAGGGAAAATTTTAGGAATCCACCTTGATGATAGACTCAAATTTCAAACACATATGCAACAAATTTCTAAGAAAGTTTCCAAGACCGTAGGCATACTATCGAAGATACGGTACTATGTTCCACAGTCAGCCCTCCTGGCCCTATATCACTCACTTATTTACCCCTATCTCACCTATGGAATTTGTGCATGGGGCTCAACAACAAAAAACCATCTCAGATCATTATTTCCCCAACAAAAGGCTGCAGTCAGAATGATAACAAATTCTCACTACAGGCAGCACACTCCACCAATATTCAAAACTCTAAACCTACTCACCATACAAAACATCCATACTTATTATTGTACCTACTACATACATAGAACCCTCCCCTCAAACATCTCCTTACCAACCTCAACAGAACACATGACCATAACACAAGGCACAGATCACTCTTTGATGTTCCTCGTGTCCATCTCACGCTATGCAAAAACTCAATGCACATAAAAGGCCCAAAAATCTGGAATTCATTACCTGTGAATATAAAAGAAACACTGTCTGTTTATAAATTCAAGTCTCTACTTAAAAATCACTTACTCACCCACAACTAAATAAATACTGAATAATTGTATCTCATAAATGTTTAACCTGTGACCCAATCAAACTTTGTTATTTTTAATTACATTAACAGAATACTCCATTCTACTGAATGCTCAGCAACACAGTAAATGACCACATGACCTGTCTTTGTAATACTCATTTGTACTTAATTGTTATCTGCTTACAATAATGTTTACCACTGAATATATAATTGTTAAGTTTATGTTAAGTTAATTTTAAGCCTGCCCATAATGCTCTACATACAAGGGGCTTTGGCATGTTACACTTAACCACTGTATTTTTTTTGTACTTCAATGCATCATGTTCAAATTAATAAATAAAATCAAAATAAAAATGCCTGGCAGCGGGGTAGATGGCGGTAATTCACGTCTTCAGTTGGATATAAATCGTATTTTGGGTAGTTTCTGCAGCTGAATTATGTCATTCTGGGTATCCACGTATCTTAGTGTTATGTGGGTCCTTACTAGGCCATCACAGCGTTGTTAGGAACCTCTGGTGGAAGGGAAATAGAGAAGCAGGATACTTGGTGCCGCTGCCGCTGCCTACCTGGAATCTACCTGGAGGTTATTACGGGAATCAACGCCCCCGCGGCCCGGTCCACGACCAGGCCTCCCGGTGGACCACGGCCTGATCAACCAGGCTGTTACTGCTGGCCGCACGTAGTCCAACGTACGAACCACAGCCCGGCTGATCCGGCACTGACTTCAGGTATCTGTCCAGCTCTCTCTTGAAGGCAGCCAGGACTCGCAAAAGTCTAAGGGACTCAGAACAAGGGAAGAAACTCCTGCACACCATTCCCAGCAACCCCAGGCCTGCCAGAATGTACGGCCTGCCAAAAACTCACAAGCCAGGTATCCCATTGAGGCTCATATCCTCGGGAATAGGCAGTGCTCTCCACCAGCTCTCGGGGATTCTCGCTAAACACTTCTCTAAAACTCTTGGGCACAATCAGTCCAGCACATCTCAAATACTCGGGTGATCTTCTCAGTCGCATTCGCAACATCAACATCAGGAACAAGAAACTTTCTAGCCTGGACGTAACTTCCCTATTCACCAAAGTACCTACTATACAAACCATCGATCTCTTCCGCAGGAAAATTGACGATTCCCTTGATCTTCCTATTCCAGCCAGCGATTTTATCAATCTTGTTGAACTATGTGTTGGCTTCACGTGTTTCTCTTTCGAAAATCACCTCTTTCAGCAGACTTTCGGACTACCCATGGGTTGTGCAAGAAAAGTATAAAATACCGACAATATGTGTCTTAACTTTCATACCCATGAGTTCGCCACTTAGTGCCGTCCTGGCGAACCTATACATGGAACATCTGGAAGCCGAGCGTTTTTCCACTATTAATCCCTCTTCTGTCACCTGGCTCCGTTATGTTGATAAATTAGACACATGTGCAACTCTTGGGTATCTTTATTGAGGAAACGTTTCGCCACACAGTGGCTTCATCAGCCCATACATAGGAGAAACTTGAAGAACAGGAGGAGAATGAGGTAATCAGTCCCTCAACCTTGAGTCGATGTGTTCAGTCCATCAATCTTGAGTAGAATACGGCATATGAGCGGAGAAGCAGCTTATAAACCGTATGGCAGGAGAGGTACAACAGTCATAGGTGGTGTCACATTTGTTCAATGTGGAAGTAGGTCGTGCCCAAGAATTAGGCAAGCGAAGAATTCCTAAGTATTAAGATCTTAAGAAGTTGCAGTGTCTGACAGGTTTGTAGATGAATGGTTCAGAGAACCGACATGCTGATAAATTAGACACATGTGTCTAATTTATCAACATGTCGGTTCTCTGAACCATTCATCTACTGGCTCCGTTATGTTGACGATATTCTCATCATAACTTCCAGACGCTTCAACGTTCAAGCTCTCTAACACAAGCTCAACTTTGTCGAGCCCTCAATCCAGTTCACACTAAAAGAAGAAGTCGACAACACTCTTCCTTTCCTCGATTTTCTTCTTTACAAAGCTGATCATGAACTTCGTTTTAAAGTCTATCGAAAACCTACCAACCAAAACGATCTTCTGCTCTTCTACTCTCTCCACGACACAAGAACAAAACGTGGTGTAATTATAGGCTTTTTCCTGAGTGCACTCAGAATCTGCAGCAGTGAGTTCCTTGAGGAGTGCTCTCTTATTGAGCAAGTATTTTCTAAACATCATTATCCTCGTCACTTCATTAAAACTGCAGACGACGGGCATTAAACATCTTTAACACACCCAGAAAAGACACTGCCGAGAAGAGATACATAGTCCTCCCCACCAACTCCATTGCCAAACACGTTTCCAACATCTTTTCCAATACCTCATTCCAAGTATCTACCTCCACATTCACCACCATCAAGGACATTACCAGTAATAAACAGGACAAGCTTCAAACCTCTGCAGGGGTATACACAATCTCTTGTAATGACTGCAGTAAATTATACGTCGGCGAAACATCCAGAGACCTCCAAACACGTATTTCAGAACACCAGTATGCACGCCGATCTGACGATCCAGAGAATGCCTGTGTTCAACACCGAAATTCACAACCATTTAATCAATTACAGAAACGCAAGACTTATCGCCAGAGAAGACAACGCTCTATACCGAAGAATCGTGGAGTCATTACTTCTCTGTATATCCAACAACTTCAACCAGAACAACGGCTTCTATTACGTAGCTGAACCCCCTTGCCAAAAAACCTCTTCATCGCTATCCCACATAAGAACACATGAATGGAGGAACACTGCAGAAGGTTTACTCATATACTTATCTCCTTTTAAAGCTACCAAAGGTTCTGGACTCTATCACCCTACTCGGAAGATTGTCACATGCAGCATTCTCCAACTGACCCAGCATTCTCATCCTATAAATAATCATGTATCTCTCTCTCTCACCCATGCAGATCTGTTTGTGATATGATAAAGCCCACTGCGTATTGTAAATGTTTTGCCATCCAGTGGCTTTATCAATACAGATTCTAGGACCCAGTTTGAAGACAGTGGAACTATATACAAAAGATGAGGTGATCAGTCCCTCAGCCTTGGAGTTGGCGTGAAGAGCACCGTAGTCGTGAGGATTCTGGAGCAGAGGCAAGGAGGCTGGTGCTTATATACTAACGTAAGTTAGAAAAGGACGGATAGCAGACGATGGCATAGTCACTGGTAGGCGGGATTCCCCAGTGGAAGTAGGTCCTACCCAAAGGAATAGGTAAGTTGCATTAGTAGTTGTAGTAGCCGTGAAGAACATCATGTAGACATCCTCTGAACCAAGATTCCATGATGTTGCAGTGTCTGACAAGTTGTACAAGAATGGTATACAATACCGACAACATGGAAATTTGAGACATGTGCAACATCTGGGTATCTTTATTTACTTGTAGCTCAGTCGAAGTCGTATTTTGTTGTTTGTACCAACCTTTGTGAAGCATATGATTTAGCAACACAGATCCACTAAGGAGGTCAATGAAGAGCTGCGCCCTCAGGGTCGACACACACCCTCAGGGTCGACATACACCCTCAGGGCTGATACACACCCTCAGGGTCGACATACACCCATAGAGTCGACAAACACCCTCAGGGTCGACATACACCCATAGAGTCGACAAACACCCTCAGGGTCGACACACACACTGGTAGTTAACTAACCTGGTCAATAAAGAGCCACCTGGGGTGTTTCCTGGAGAGAAATTTGTGGGTGTGGCCGATGAAGGGAAGGGAGCCAGGAGCTGTAGTCACTCCGCTGGCCCACCAGTAGCTGTGACGATACTTGGAGTACGCCCAAGCTGCAGTCACCACCGCCACCACCACCAGTAGCACCACCACCATGATCCTGGAACACAACATTGCTATTAACACCATCACCACCAACAGCACCACCACCAGCACCATCACCACCTCCACCACCACCATGATCCTGGAACACAACATTGCCATTAACACCACCATCACCACCAACAGCACCACCATCATCACCACCAGCACCATGATCATGGAACACAACATTGCCATTAACACCACCATCACCACCAACAGCACCACCATCAGCACCATCATCACCACCACCATGATCCTGGAACACAACAATGCCATTAACACCACCATCACCACCAACAGCACCACCATCAGCACCATCACCACCACCACCACCACCACCAACAACATGATCCTGAAACACAACATTGCCATTAACACCACCATCACCACCAACAGCACCACCACCAGCACCATCACCATCACCACCACCACCACCACCAGTAGCACCACCACCATGATCCTGGAACACATCATTGCCATTAACACCACCATCACCACCAACAGCACCACCACCACCACCACCACCACCACCACCACCACCACCACCACCACCACCACCACCACCACCACCACCACCACCATGATCCTGGAACACAACATTACCATTAACACCACCATCACCGCCAACAGCACCACCACCAGCACCATCACCATCACCACCACCACCACCACCACTAGTAGCACCACCACCATGATCCTGGAACACATCATTGCCATTAACACCACCATCACCACCAACAGCACCACCACCAGCACCATCACCACCTCCACCACCACCATGATCCAGGATGTTGCAACCCCTGAATGGGTTGCAATGATTATTATGTATATATATAATTATTACCTTTACATTTAATTTTATGTTGCTTATATTTGCGATAATAGCTAAATCGTAAATGTATTGCTTTATATTGTTATTTGACGTAGTTATGTTGTTAGGTAGGATGTAACATATTATGTGCTCAGTTCAAGTCTTGATTGTCTAACTACTGTAATAACGCTCTTTCCTCGTTATTCTGCCGGCTTCTGAGCTGCAGTTGTCCACGAGCTATCACGTGATCGAGGGGGGGGGGTGTCCTCACCTCACCTGAAGTATTCAGTCTGGTCTAGACTCTCTTGGTGGTTGGACAGATTGTCTGTCTCATTATTCTTGTTAGTTCTGTAGAACTCTGTGCACAGAACATTGTATAGACTTAGTGATTTTCGACGTTGTACTGAGGTTGTGTGTCGCATATACACTCTGAGCAACTCAGGTCCTGAACTATAGCTTATGACCTAATTTGTACTGGTTTCTGTGTATTATCACAGTCGGGGATTTTCTTATGCTGAACTTAGATTCAGTAGTATGGGAGTTTTGTAACTTCTGTGGAGGATCTGCTGATGGTCCCTACTTAGTGTCGTTATATTATCTCCTTGTTCCTGATTCTGTGTCGCAGTTGCTTGTTGTATTGCTATTGGGCTTAGCATTCTTTTTGTTGTTCAAGCAGACTGTTCTCGTTGCCAGTCGGTCAAGAAGTTAGTTTATTAGAGGATTTTGTCAGTCACTTGTTTAAGTCTAGTCGAGTCGTGAGACATAACGAACTACTTAGAGCACTTACACACATACATACACACTTGTACATATTTGTAATATCTTATTAAATGTTAAATGTACCAGACGGTACTTAAGAATGATAATGTAATATGTGCTTTCAACACAATAATACTGTAAACGAGAGAAGTGATATTATTTTGATAATTGTGATTAATTTAATTTAATTTAATTTGATAATATACCTCTAGACTTAATAAATTTATTAAATTTTAATTTCTCTAGTTAGTAGCCTACCAGTTGTAATCCTGAAGCACTATTGAATAATACTGAATTCTAATGGATAATTGGACAAGGATACTGACTACTTGTTACGAAAACCCAGTAACAGGCTGGATGCTAGAAGGGCAGTCCTTTCTAGTATTCACTGGAGATCTCTAAGCTTTTAGAATCGCGTTTTTTGTAACACAGGAACACAACATTGCCATTAACACCACCATCACCACCAACAGCACCACCACCACCATCATCACCACCACCACCATGATCCTGAAACACAACATTGCCATTAACACCACCATCACCACCAACAGCACCACCACCACCATCATCACCACCAACAGCACCACCTCCACCATCATCACCACCACCACCATGATCCTGAAACACAACATTGCCATTAACACCACCATCACCACCAACAGCACCACCACCAGCACCATCATCACCCCCACCACCACCACCATGATCCTGGAACACAACATTGCCATTAACACCACCATCACCACCAACAGCACCACTACCAGCACAATCACCACCTCTGCCACTACCATGATCCAGGAACACAACATTGCCATTAAGACCACCATCACCACAAACAGCACCACCACCACCAGCACCATCATCACCCCCACCACCACCACCATGATCCTGGAACACAACATTGCCATTAACACAACCATTACCACCAACAGCACCACCACCAGCACAATCACCACCTCTGCCACTACCATGATCCAGGAACACAACATTGCCATTAACACCACCATCACCACCAACAGCACCACCACCACCAGCACCATCATCACCCCCACCACCACCACCATGATCCTGGAACACAACATTGCCATTAACACCACCATCACCACCAACAGCACCACCACCAGCACAATCACCACCTCCGCCACTACCATGATCCAGGAACACAACACTGCCATTAACACCACCATCACCACCAACAGCACCACCATAAGCACCATCACCACCACCACCATGATCCTGGAACACAACATTGCCATTAACACCACCATCACCACCAACAGCACCACCACCAGTAACATCATCACCCCCACCACCACCACCACCACCACCACCACCACCACCATTATCCTGGAACACAACATTGCCATTAACACCACCATCACCACCAACAGCACCACCACCAGCACCATCACCATCCCCACCACCACCACCAGTAGCACCACCACCATGATCCTGGAACACAACATTGCCATTAGCACCACCATCACCACCAACAGCACCACCATCAGCACCATCACCACCACCACCACCACCATGATCCTGGAACACAATATTGCCATTAACACCACCATCCCCACCAACAGCACCACCATCAGCACCATCACCACCACCACCATGATCCTGGAACACAACATTGCCATTAACACCACCATCACCACCTACAGCATCAGCACCATCACTACCACCACCACCACCACCACCCCCACCACCACCACCACCACCACCATGATCCTGAAACACAACATTGCCATTAACACCACCATCACCACCAACAGCACCACCACCAGCACCATCATCACCCCCACCACCACCACCACCACCATGATCCTGGAACACAACATTGCCATTAACACCACCATCACCACCAACAGCACCACCACCACCAGCACCATCATCACCACCACCACCACCATGATCCTGGAACACAACATTGGCATTAACACCACCATCACCACCAACAGCACCACCATCAGCACCATCACCACCACCACCATGATCCTGGAACACAACATTGACATTAACACCACCATCACCACCAACAGCACCACCACCAGCACCATCACCATCACCACCACCAGTAGCACCACCACCATGATCCTGGAACACAACATTGCCATTAACACCACCATCACCACCAACAGCACCACCACCAGCACCATCACCATCACCACCACCACCACCAGTAGCACCACCACCATGATCCTGGAACACAACATTGCCATTAACACCACCATCCCCACCAACAGCACCACCATCAGCACCATCACCACCACCACCACCACCATGATCCTGGAACACAACATTGCCATTAACACCACCATCACCACGAACAGCACCACCACCAGCACCATCACCATCACCACCAACACCACCAGTAGCACCACCCCCATGATCCTGGAACACAACATTGCCATTAACACAACCATCACCACCAACAGCACCAGCACCATCACCACCACCACCACCACCACCACCACCACCACCACCACCACCACCACCACTACCATGATCCTATAACACAACATTGCCATTAACACCACCATCACCACCAACAGCACCACCACCACCACCACCACCACCACCACCACCACCACCACCACCACCACCACCACCACCATGATCCTGAAACACAACATTGCCATTAACACCACCATCACCACCAACAGCACCACCACCAGCACCATCATCACCACCACCACCACCACCACCATGATCCTGGAACACAACATTGCCATTAACACCACCATCACCACCAACAGCACCACCACCACCAGCACCATCATCACCACCACCACCACCAGCACCATGATCCTGGAACACAACATTGCCATTAACACCACCATCACCACCAACAGCACCACCATCAGCACCATCACCACCACCACCACCACCACCACCAACATGATCCTGGAACACGATATTGCCATTAACACCACCATCACCACCAACAGCACCACCATCAGCACCATCACCACCACCACCATGATCCTGAAACACAACATTGCCATTAACACCACCATCACCACCAACAGCACCACCACCAGCAACATCATCACCCACACCACCACCACCATGATCCTGGAACACAACATTGCCATTAACACCACCATCACCACCAACAGCACCACCACCAGCACCATCACCACCACCACCACCACCACCACCACCACCACCACCACCACCACCACCACCACCACCACCACCACCATGATCCTGAAACACAACATTGCCATTAACACCACCATCACCACCAACAGCACCACCACCAGCACCATCACCATCACCACCACCACCACCACCATGATCCTGGAACACAACATTGGCATTAACACCACCATCACCACCAACAGCACCACCACCAGCACCATCATCACCCCCACCACCACCACCACAACCACCATGATCCTGGAACACAACATTGCCATTAACACCACCATCACCACCAACAGCACCACCACCACCACCACCATCACCACCACCACCACCACCACCACCACCATGATCCTGGAGCACAACATTGCCATTAACACCATCACCACCAACAGCACCACCACCAGCACCATCAGCACCACCACCACCACCATGATCCTGGAACACAACATTGCCATTAACACCACCATCACCACCAACAGCACCACCACCAGCACCATCATCACCCCCACCACCACCACCACCACCATGATCCTGGAACACAACATTGCCATTAACACCACCATCATCATCACCACCATCACCACCACCACCACAACCTTGATTCTGGCACACAACATTGCCATTAACACCACCATCACCACCAACAGCACCACCACCAGCACCATCACCACCACCACCAACACCAACACCACCACCACCACCACCACCACCACCACCACCAGCACCACCACTACCACCACCACCACCATGATCCTGGAACACAACATTACCATTAACACCACCATCACCGCCAACAGCACCACCACCAGCACCATCACCATCACCACCACCATCACCACCACCACCACCACTAGTAGCACCACCACCATGATCCTGGAACACATCATTGCCATTAACACCACCATCACCACCAACAGCACCACCACCAGCACCATCACCACCTCCACCACCACCATGATCCAGGATGTTGCAACCCCTGAATGGGTTGCAATGATTATTATGTATATATATAATTATTACCTTTTCATTTAATTTTATGTTGCTTATATTTGCGATAATAGCTAAATCGTAAATGTATTGCTTTATATTGTTATTTGACGTAGTTATGTTGTTAGGTAGGATGTAACTTATTATGTGCTCAGTTCAAGTCTTTATTGTCTAACTACTGTAATTAACGCTCTTTCCTCGTTATTCTGCCGGCTTCTGAGCTGCAGTTGTCCACGAGCTATCACGTGATCGAGGGGGGGTGTCCTCACCTCACCTGAAGTATTCAGTCTGGTCTAGACTCTCTTTGTGGTTGGACAGATTGTCTGTCTCATTATTCTTGTTAGTTCTGTAGAACTCTGTGCACAGAACATTGTATAGACTTAGTGATTTTCGACGTTGTATTGAGGTTGTGTGTCGCATAGACACTCTGAGCAACTCAGGTCCTGAACTATAGCTTATGACCTAATTTGTACTGGTTTCTGTGTATTATCACAGTCGGGGATTTTCTTATGCTGAACTTAGATTCAGTAGTATGGGAGTTTTGTAACTTCTGTGGAGGATCTGCTGATGGTCCCTACTTAGTGTCGTTATATTATCTCCTTGTTCCTGATTCTGTGTCGCAGTTGCTTGTTGTATAAGTCTAGTCGAGTCGTGAGACATAACGAACTACTAAGAGCACTTACACACATACATACACACTTGTACATATTTGTAATATCTTATTAAATGTTAAATGTACCAGACGGTACTTAAGAATGATAATGTAATATGTGCTTTCAACACAATAATACTGTAAACGAGAGAAGTGATATTATTTTGATTATTGTGATTAATTTATTTTAATTTAATTTGATAATATACCTCAAGACTTAATAAATTTATTAAATTTTAATTTCTCTAGTTAGTAGCCTACCAGTTGTAATCCTGAAGCACTATTGAATAATACTGAATTCTAATGGATAATTGGACAAGGATACTGACTACTTGTTACGAAAACCCAGTAACAGGCTGGATGCTAGAAGGGCAGTCCTTTCTAGTATTCACTGGAGATCTCTAAGCTTTTAGAATCGCGTTTTTTGTAACACAGGAACACAACATTGCCATTAACACCACCATCACCACCAACAGCACCACCACCACCATCATCACCACCACCACCATGATCCTGAAACACAACATTGCCATTAACACCACCATCACCACCAACAGCACCACCACCACCATCATCACCACCACCACCATGATCCTGAAACACAACATTGCCATTAACACCACCATCACCACCAACAGCACCACCACCAGCACCATCATCAACCCCACCACCACCACCATGATCCTGGAACACAACATTGCCATTAACACCACCATCACCACCAACAGCACCACCACCAGCACAATCACCACCTCTGCCACTACCATGATCCAGGAACACAAC
>NC_091293.1:10026252-10048752 GCF_038502225.1 Cherax quadricarinatus | reverse complement strand
CGCTGTCAACACTTCCACCAACACTAGGTTACAACAATGTCACCACTACCGCCAACACAAGCTTCCAACACTGTCACCACTACCACCAACACCAGCTTACAACACTGTCACCATTACCATCAACTCTAGCTTACAACACTATCACCACTACCACCAACACTAGCTTACAACACTGTCACCACTACCACCAACACTAGCTTACAACACTGTCACCAACACTACCACTAGCTTACAACACTGTCACCATTACCATAAAATCTAGCTTACAACATTGTCACAACTACCACCAACTCTAGCTTACAACACTGCCACCACTTCCACCAACACTAGCTTACAACACTGTTACAACTACCACCAACACTTGCTTACAACACTGTTACCACTGCCACCAACACTAGGTTACAACACTGTCACCACCACCTCCAACACTAGCTTACAACACTATTACCACTAGCACCAACACTAGCTTACAACACTGTTACCACTAGCACCAACTCTAGCTCACAACACTGTTACCACTTCCGCCAACACTAGCTTACATCACTGTCTCCACCACCACCAACACTAGCTTACAACACTGTCACCACTAACACCAACTCTAGCTTACAACAGTGTCACCACTACCGCCAACACTAGCTTACAACACTGTCACCACTAACACCAACTCTAGCTTACAACACTTTCACCACTACCAACAACACTTGCTTACAACACTGTCACCACTACCACCAACACTACCTTACAACACTTTCACCACTACCAACAACACTTGCTTACAACACTGTCACCACTACCACCAACACTAGCTTACAACACTGTTACCACTACCACCATCACTAACTTACAACACTGTCACCACTCCCACCAACACTAGCTTACAACACTGTCACCAATGCCACCAACACTAGCTTAGAACACTGTCGCCTCTACCATCAACAATAGCTTACAACACTGTCACCACTACTACCAACACTAGCTTACAACACTGTCACCACTACCACCAACACTAGCTTACAAGATGAACATCAAAATGGTATACAATACCGACAGGTTGTTAGGTAAGACACATATGCAACAGTTAGACAACTTTATTCCGAAACGTTTCGCCTACACAGTAGGCTTCTTCAGTCGAATACAGAAAGTAGGCAGGAACAGTAGAGATGTGAAGACGATGTAATCAGTCCATCACCCTTAAAGTCGTAGAATTTGAGGTTGTCAGTCCCTCGGCCTGGAGAAGTTCAGTTCCATAGTCAGGAACTATCTGAAGATCAAGCGACAGTGCGGAGACTTAAATACTGTCGGAAGGAGAGGTGCAGGGTAGTAGTAGTCGTAGTAGTAGTAGTAGTAGTAGTAGTAGTAGTAGTAGTAGTAGTAGTAGTAGTAGTAGTAGTAGTAGTAGTAGTAGTAGTGAGAGGCCACTGAGAGGTCATGTCCCTCTCAGATCCAACACTTCTCACTTGAAAAACTTGTCCAAGGTGTTTTCTGTACCAAGATGCCACGTGTTGCAGTGTCTGACAAGATGAACATCAAAATGGTATACAATACCGGTATACAACACTGTCACCACTCCCTCCAACACTAGCTTACAACACTGTCACCACTACCACCAACACTAACTTACAACACTGTCACTACTGCCACCAACACTAGCTTACAACACTGTCACCACTGCCTCCAACACTAGCTTACAACACTGTCACCACTCCCACCAACACTAGCTTACAACACTGTCACCAATACCACCAACACTAGCTTACAACACTGCCACCAGCACTAGCTTACATCACTGTCACCACTACCACCAACATTAGCTTACAACACCGTCACCACTCCCACCAACTCTATCTTACAACACTGTCACCACTACCACCAACACCAGCTTACAACACTGTCACCACTGCCACCAACACTAGCTTACAACACTATCACTACTACCACCAACACTAGCTTACAACACTTTCACCACTGCCACCAATACTGGTTTAAAACTCTGCCACCACTGCCACCAACACTAGCTTACAACACTATTACCACTACCACCAACACTAGCTTACAACACTGTCACCATAAACACCAACACTAGCTTACAACACTGTCACCACTACCACCAACACTTGCTTACAACACTGTTACCACTACCACCAACACATGATTACAACACAGTCACCACTCCCACCAACACTAGCTTACAACACTGTCACCACTGCCATGAACACTAGCTTACAACACTTTCACCACTACCACCAACACTAACTTACAACACTGTCACCACTGTCACCAACACTAGCTTACGTCACTACCACCGCTACCTCCAACTCTAGCTTGCAACACTGTCACCACTCCCACCAACACTAGCTTACAACAATGTCACCACTACCACCAACACTAGCTTACAACACTGTCACCACTACCACCAACACTAGCTTACAACACTGTCACAACTCCCATGAACACTAGGTTACAACACTGTCACAACTACCACCAACACTAGCTTACAACACTGCCACCACTACCACAAACATTAGCTTACAACCCTGTCACCACTACCACCAACACTAACTTACAACAGTGTCACCACTACCACCAACACTAGCTTACAACACTGTCACCAATTCAACAAACACTAGCGTACAACACTGTCACCACTACCACCAACACTAACTTACAACAGTGTCACCACTACCACCAACACTAGCTTACAACACTGTCACCAATTCAACAAACACTAGCGTACAACACTGTCACCACTACTATTAACACCAGCATACAACACTGTTACCACTACCACCAACACTAGCTTACAACTCTTACCACTACCACCAACAGTAGCTTACAACACTGTCAACACTTCCACCAACACTAGCTTACAACAATGTCACCACTACCTTTAACACAAGCTTACAACACTGTCACCACTACCACCAACACTAGCTAATAACACTGTCACCCCTGCCACCAACACTAGCTTACAACACTGTCACCACTACCACCAACACTAGCTTACAACACTGTCGCCAACACTACCACTAGCTTACAACACTGTCACCATTACCATCAACTCTAGCTTACAACACTGTCCCCACTACCAACAACACTAGCTTACAACACTGTCACCACTACCACCATGACTAGCTTACAACACTGTCACCTACACTACCACTAGCTTACAATACTGTCACCATTACCATCAACTCTAGCTTACAACATTGTCACCACTACCACCAACTCTAAATTACAACACTGTCACCACTACCAGCAACACTAGCTTACGACATTGTCACCAGTACCACCAACACTAGCTTACAACACTGTCACCACTATCACCAACACTAGCTTACAACACTGTCACCACTACCACCAACACTAGCTTACAACACTGTCACCACCCCCACCAACACTTGCTTACAACAATGTCACCAGCACCACAACTACTAGCTTACAACACTGTCACCACTGCCACCAACACTAACTTACAACACTGTTACCACTTCCCCCAACACTAGCTTACAACAGTGTCACCACTCCTACCAACACTAGCTTACATCACTGTCACCACTCCCACAAACACTAGCTTACAACACTGTCACCACTACCTCCAACCCCAGCTTGCAACACTGCCACCACTACCACCAACACTAGCTTACAACACTGTCACCACTACCACCAACACTACCTTACAACACTTTCACCACTACCATCAACACTAGCTTACAACACTGTCACCACTACCTCCAACACTAGCTTACAACACTGTTACCACTACCACCAACACTAGCTTACAACACTGTCACCACTCCCACCAACACTAGCTTACAACACTGTCACCACTGCCACCAACACTAGCTTACAACACTGTCACCACTACCACCAACACTAGCTTAGAACACTGTCACCACTTTCACCAACACTAGCTTACATCACTGTCACCACTACCACCAACATTAGCTTACAACACTGTCTCCACTCCCACCAACACTATCTTACAACACTGTCACCACTTCCACCAACACTAGCTTACAACACTGTCACCACTACCACCCACACTAGCTTACAACACTGTCACCCCTACCACCAACACTAGCTTACAACACTGTCACCACTACCACCAACACTAGCTTACAACACTGTCACCACTACCACCAACACTAGCTTACAACACTGTCACCACCCCCACCAACACTTGCTTACAACAATGTCACCAACACCACCACTACTAGCTTACAACACTGTCACCACTACCACCAACACTGGCTTTCAACTCTGTCACCAGTACCACCAACACTAGCTTACAACACTGTCACCACCATCACCAACACTAGCTTACAACACTGTCACCACTACCACCAACACTTGCTTACAACACTGTCACCACCACCACCAGCGCTAGCTTAAAACACTACCACCACTACCACCAACACTAGCTTTCAACACTGTCACCACTACCACCAACACGAGCTTTCAACAATGTCACCACCACCAACAACTTTGGCTTACAACAGTGTCACCACTACCACCAACGCTAGCTTACAACACTGTCACCACTACCACCAACGCTAGCTTACAACACTGTCACCACTTCCACCAACACTAACTTACAACACTGTCACCACTACTACCAACACTAACTTACAACAGTGTTACCACTTCCACCAACACTAGGTTACAACAGTGTCACCACTCCCAGCAACACTAGCTTACAACACTGTCACCACTGCCACCAACACTAGCTTACAACACTGTCACCACATCCACCAACACTAGCTTACAACACTGTCACCACTACCACCAACATTAGCTTACAACACTGTCACCACTGTCACCACCACTAGCTTACATCACTGTCACCACTTCCACCAACACTAGCATACTACACTTTCACCGCTACCATCAACACTAGCTTACAACACTGTCACCACCACCACCAACACTAGCTTACAACACTGTTACCACTACCACCAACACTAGCTTACAACACTGTCACCAATACCACCAACACTAGCTTACAACACTGTCACCAATACCACCAACACTAGCTTACAACACTATGATCACTGCCACCAACACTAGCTTACAACACTGACACCACTAACATCAATACTACCTTACAACACTGTCACCAATCCTACCAACACTAGCTTACAACACTGTCACCACTCCCACCATCACTAGATTACAACACTGTCACCACTCCCACCAACCCCAGCTTGCAACACTGCCACCACTACCACCAATGCTAGCTTACAACACTGTCACCACTACCCTCAACACTAGCTTACAACACTTTCACCACTACCACCAACACTAGCTTTCAACACTGTCACCACTACCACCAACACTAGCTTAAAACACTGTCACCACTCCTACCAACACTAGCTTACAACACTGTCACCACTGCCACCAACACTAGCTTACAACACTGTCACCACTACCACCAACACTAGCTTAGAACACTGTCACCACTGTCACCAACACAAGGTTGCATCACTGTCACCACTACCACCAAGATTAGCTTACAACACTGTCTCCACTCCCACCAACACTAGCTTACAACACTGTCACCACTGCCACGAACACTATCTTACAACACTGTCACCACTACCACCAACACTAGCTTACAACACTGTCACCACTACCACCAGCACTAGCTTAAAACACTATCACCACTACCTGCAACACTAGCTTACAACACTGTCACCACTTCCACCAACACTATCTTACAACACTGTCACCACTACCACCAACACTTGCTTACAACACTGTTACCGCTACCACCAACACAAGCTTACAACACTGTCGCCACTCCCACCAACACTAGCTTACAACACTGTCACCACTGCTACGAACACTAGCTTACAACACTTTCACCACTACCACCATCACTAACTTCCAACACTGTCACCGTTGTTACCACTGTCACCCACACTAGCTTACATCACTGTCACCACTACCACCAGCACTAGCTTACAACAATGTCACCACTACCACCAACACTAGGTTACAACACTGTCACCACTACCACCAACACTAGCTTACAACACTCTCACCACTACCACCAACACTAGCTTACAACACTGCCACCACTGCCACCAACATTAGCTTACAACCCTGTCACCACTACCACCAACACTAGCTTACAACACTCTCACCACTACCACCAACACTAGCTTTCAACACTGTCACAACTACCACCAACACTAGCATAAAACACTGTCACTACTACCACCAACACTTGCTTACAACACTGTTACCGCTACCACCAACACAAGCTTACAACACTGTCGCCACTCCCACCAACACTAGCTTACAACACTGTCACCACTGCAACGAACACTAGCTTACAACACTTTCACCACTACCACCATCACTAACTTACAACACTGACACCACTGTTACCACTGTCACCCACATTAGTTTACATCACTGTCACCACTACCACCAGCACTAGCGTACAGCAATGTCACCACTACCACCAACACTAGCTTACAACACTGTCACCACTACCACCAACACTAGCTTACAACACTGTCACCACTCCCACCAACACTAGCTTTCAACACTCTCACCACTACCACCAACACTAGCTTACAACACTGTCACCACTGCCACCAACATTAGCTTACAACCCTGTCACCACTACCACCAACACTAGCTTACAACACTCTCACCACTACCACAAACACTAGCTTCCAACTCTCTGACCAATCCCACCAACACTAGCTTACAACAGTGTCACCACTCCCACCAACAGTAGCTGACAATTCTGTCACCATTCCCACCAACACTAGCTTACAACACTGTTACCTCTACAACCAACACTAGCTTACAACACTGTCACCACTCCCACCAACACTAGCTTACAACAATGTCACCACTCCCACCAACAGTAGCTTACAACACTGTCACCACTCCCACCAACACTAGCTTACAACACTGTCACCACTACCACCAACACTAGCTTACAACACTGTCACCACTTCCACCAACACTAGCTTACAACACTGTCACCACTTCCACCAACACTAGCTTACAACACTGTCACCACTTCCACCAACACTAGCTTACAACACTGTCACCACTTCCACCAACACTAGCTTACAACACTGTCACCACCACCATCAACACTAGCTTACAACACTGTCACCACTTCCACCAACACTAGCTTACAACACTGTCACCACCACCATCAACACTAGCTTACAACACTGTCACCACTTCCATTAACACTAGCTTACAACACTGTCACCACCACCATCAACACTAGCTTACAACACTGTCACTACTACCACCAACACTAGCTTACAACACTGTCACCACTTCCACCAACACTAGCTTACAACACTGTCACCAATTCCACCAACACTAGCTTACAACACTGTCACCACTTCCACCAACACTAGCTTACAACACTGTCACCACTTCCACCAACACTAGCTTACAACACTGTCACCACTTCCACCAACACTAGCTTACAACACTGTCACCACTACCATCAACACTAGCTTACAAAACTGTCACCACTACCACCAACACTAGCTTACAACACTGTCACCACTACCACCAATACTAGCTTACAACACTGTCACCACTCCCACCAACACTAGCTTACAACACTGTCACCACTACCACCAACACCAGCTTACAACACTGTCACCACTACCACCAACACTAACTTACAACACTGTCACCACCACCACCATCACCAGCTTACAACACTGTCACCACAACCACCAACACTAGCTTACAACACTGTCACCACCACCATCAACACTAGCTTACAACACTGTCACCACTTCCACCAACACTAGCTTACAACACTGTCACCACCACCATCAACACTAGCTTACAACACTGTCACCACTTCCCCCAACACTAGCTTACAACACTGTCACTACCACCATCAACACTAGCTTACAACACTGTCACCACTACCACCAACACTAGCTTACAACACTGTCACCACTTCCACCAACACTAGCTTACAACACTGTCACCACTTCCACCAACACTAGCTTACAACACTGTTTCCACTTCCACCAACACTAGCTTACA
Source organism: Cherax quadricarinatus (assembly GCF_038502225.1). Lineage (NCBI taxonomy): Eukaryota > Metazoa > Arthropoda > Malacostraca > Decapoda > Parastacidae > Cherax > Cherax quadricarinatus. The sequence continues at coordinate 10,040,703 of NC_091293.1, read as the reverse complement.
ACACTCTCACCACTTCCACCAACACTAGCTTACAACACTGTCACCACTTGCACCAACACTAGCTTACAACACTGTCATCATTTCCACCAACACTAGCTTACAACAGTGTCACCACTACCATCAACACTAGCTTACAACACTGTCACCACTACCACCAACACTAGCTTACAACACTGTCACCACTACCACCAACACTAGCTTACAACACTGTCACCGCTCCCACCAACACTAGCTTACAACACTGTCACCACTACCACCAACACTAGCTTACAACACTGTCACCGCTCCCACCAACACTAGCTTACAACACTGTCACCACTACCACCAACACCAGCTTACAACACTGTTACCACTACCACCAACACTAACTTACAACACTGTCACCACCACCACCAACACCAGCTTACAACACTGTCACCACTACCACCAACACTAGCTTAGAACACTGTCACCACCACCACCAACACCAGCTTACAACACTGTCACCACTACCACCAACACTAGCTTACAACACTGTCACCACTATCACCAACACTAGCTTACAACACTGTCACCACTTCCACCAACACTAGCTTATTATGCTGGTCATGTGTGACATGACTCGGTCATGTGTGACATGACTCGCATAATGTTAACTTGACAAGTATCTTGACCCATCTGTGTCATACTGTGTGGGTTGTAAAGTTGTATGTTGAGGAACTGAGACTCTTATGCAACTATGGGAATCTTTACTGAAGTAACGTTTCGCCACACAGTGACTCCATCAGTCTTATACAAAGCTGGAATGTGTAAGGAGAGGAGGAGTTTGAGGTAATCAGTCCCTCGGCCTGGAATCGATGTGTTCAGTTCATCAATCTTGTAGGTCACGTCGACTCCAGGCTGAGGGACTGATTACCTAAATCTCCTCCTCTCCTTATACCTTCCAGCTTTGTATAAGACTGATGAAGCCACTGTGTGGCGAAACGTTACTTCAGTAAAGATTTCCATAATTGTATAAGTGTCTCAGTTTTTCAACTAGTCGGTTTTCAGAACCATTCGTCACGAGGTTGTATGTAAGTTGATATCTCAGCCTCTTAAGCTTCTGCTATTCCGTTATTTTTACATTTTGTTGGCGTGGCACTTCACTTCTTTTTCACAGTTGTTGTTTGGCATTTTGATATTACCTGTTTACTATGAACGTATTGTATATATACATTCTTGCATATTTATATATATATATATATATATATATATATATATATATATATATATATATATATATTTATATATATACATATATATATATATATATATATATATATATATATATATATATATATATATATATATATATATATATATATATATATATTATATTATCACACTGGCCGATTCCCACCAAGGCAGGGTGGCCCGAAAAAGAAAAACTTTCACCATCATTCACTCCATCACTGTCTTGCCAGAAGGGTGCTTTACACTACAGTTTTTAAACTGCAACATTAACACCCCTCCTTCAGAGTGCAGGCACTGTACTTCCCATCTCCAGGACTCAAGTCCGGCCTGCCGGTTTCCCTGAATCCCTTCATAAATGTTACTTTGCTCACACTCCAACAGCACGTCAAGTATTAAAAACCATTTGTCTCCATTCACTCCTATCAAACACGCTCACTCATGCCTGCTGGAAGTCCAAGCCCCTCGCACACAAAACCTCCTTTACCCCCTCCCTCCAACCCTTCCTAGGCCGACCCCTACCCCGCCTTCCTTCCACTACAGACTGATACACTCTTGAAGTTATTCTGTTTCGCTCCATTCTCTCTACATGTCCGAACCACCTCAACAACCCTTCCTCAGCCCTCTGGACAACAGTTTTGGTAATCCCGCACCTCTTCCTAGCTTCCAAACTACGAATTCTCTGCATTATATTCACACCACACATTGCCCTCAGACATGACATCTCCACTGCCTCCAGCCTTCTCCTCGCTGCAACATTCATCACCCATGCTTCACACCCATATAAGAGCGTTGGTAAAACTATACTCTCATACATTCCCCTCTTTGCCTCCAAGGACAAAGTTCTCTGTCTCCACAGACTCCTAAGTGCACCACTCACTCTTTTTCCCTCATCAATTCTATGATTCACCTCATCTTTCATAGACCCATCCGCTTACACGTCCACTCCCAAATATCTGAATACGTTCACCTCCTCCATACTCTCTCCCTCCAATCTGATATTCAATCTTTCATCACCTAATCTTTTTGTTATCCTCATAACCTTACTCTTTCCTGTATTCACCTTTAATTTTCTTCTTTTGCACACCCTACCAAATTCATCCACCAATCTCTGCAGCTTCTCTTCAGAATCTCCCAAGAGCACAGTGTCATCAGCAAAGAGCAGCTGTGACAACTCCCACCCTGTGTGTGATTCTTTATCTTTTAACTCCACGCCTCTTGCCAAGACCCTCGCATTTACTTCTCTTACAACCCCATCTATAAATATATTAAACAACCATGGTGACATCACACATCCTTGTCTAAGGCCTACTTTTACTGGGAAAAAATTTCCCTCTTTTCTACATACTCTAACTTGAGCCTCACTATCCTCGTAAAAACTCTTCACTGCTTTCAGTAACCTACCTCCTACACCATACACTTGCAACATCTGCCACATTGCCCCCCTATCCACCCTGTCATACGCCTTTTCCAAATCCATAAATGCCACAAAGACCTCTTTAGCCTTATCTAAATACTGTTCACTTATATGTTTCACTGTAAACACCTGGTCCACACACCTATATATTATATATATATATATATATATATATATATATATATATATATATATATATATATATATATATATATATATATATATATATATATATATATAAGCAAGAACTCATTTAAAATTTTTAAAATTAAGTCCTTTCTAAAATTTTCTCTTTTACGTTTAAATATATATTTTTTTCATTTATGTTAATGTAAAAATTAATAATTTTGTATCGAAAGAACCATAGAAAACTAATCTAACCTTATTGTAACAAGCATAATTTAATTTAGCATAATCCAACTAAATTTATTTTAGATAAGTTTACAATAATTTAACAATAAACAAACGCAAGTTTTACTGAGATAATTACAATTTACCATTGCTAGTTCTTACTATCGTTAAACTTATTAAACTTTGTATTGTTGATGCATGAGTTTAATGACGAGTTTTACACTCAGAAGTTTGGTATGGCGATGGGAAATCCTCTCTCACCTGTTCTTTATGATTTATACATGGAGTTTTTTTAAACAAGATGGTTTAACATAATCCTTACTAATAGAGCTAAGTGGTATAGATATGTTGATGATATTATGTGTTATGTTGGTGATATTATGTGTTATGTTGATGGTATTATGTGTTATGTTGATGATATTATGTGTTATGTTGGTGATATTTTGTGTTATGTTGATGGTATTATGTGTTATGTTGATGATATTATGTGTTATGTTGGTGATATTTTGTGTTATGTTGATGATATGTGTTATGTTGATGATATTATGTGTTATGTTGATGATATTGTGTGTTATGTTGATGATATTTTGTGTTATGTTGATGATATTTTGTTTTATGTTGGTGATATTATGTGTTATGTTGATGATATTATGTGTTATGTTGATGATATTATGTGTTATGTTGATGATATTGTGTTATGTTGATATTGTGTTATGTTGGTGATATTATGTGTTATGTTGATGATATTATGTGTTATGTTGATGATATTATGTGTTATGTTGATGATATTATGTGTTATGTTGATGATATTATGTGTTATGTTGATGATATTGTGTTATGTTGGTGATATTATGTGTTATGTTGATGATATTATGTGTTATGTTGATGATATTGTGTTATGTTGATGATATTATGTGTTATGTTGATGATATTTTGTGTTATGTTGGTGATATTATGTGTTATGTTGATGATATTTTGTGTTATGTTGATGATATTATGTGTTATGTTGATGATATTATGTGTTATGTTGATATTGTGTTATGTTGGTGATATTATGTGTTATGTTGATATTGTGTTATGTTGATGATATTATGTGTTATGTTGATGATATTATGTGTTATGTTGATGATATTATGTGTTATGTTGATATTGTGTTATGTTGGTGATATTATGTGTTATGTTGATGATATTATGTGTTATGTTGATGATATTGTGTTATGTTATGTTATGTTGATGATATGTGTTATGTTGATGTTATGTTGGTGATATGATATTGTGTTATGTTGATGATATTATGTGTTATGTTGATGATATTATGTGTTATGTTGATTATATTGTGTTATGTTGGTACTATTATGTGTTATGTTGATGATATTGTGTTATGTTGGTGATATTATGTGTTATGTTGATGATATTGTGTTATGTTGGTGATATTATGTGTTATGTTGATGATATTTTTGTGTGTTATGTTGTTTTTAACATTAAATTTAGAAATTTTTCCAAATGGGCTCAAAGTATCAACATTTGTGATGAATGGTTTGAAAAACCGACAAGTTGAAGATTGAGACACTTATGCAGCATATGGGAATCTTTATTCAGGAAACGTTTCGCCACACAGTGGCTTCATCAGTCCAATACAAAGAGGAAGGCGTAAGGAGAGGAGGAGAATGAGGTAATCAGTCCCTCAACCTGGAGTCGCTGTGTTCAGTCCATCAATCTTGTAGAATGTACAGCATAGGGCCGTAGACGTGGCTTATATACTGTAGTGAGGTGACGTGAAGCAGGTGGAGGCGGGGTCATAGTGGTACCATCCACTAGTCGAAGTAGGTCTTCGTCCAAAGGTTGAACAAGTGTTGAAGAATTCTTTGTAACAAGATCTATAGTGGATTCCCATATGCTGCATTAGTGTCTCAATCTTCAACTTGTCGGTTTTTCAAACCATTCATCACAACTGTCAGACACTGCAGCATCATGGGATCTTGTTACAAAGAATTCTTCAACACTTGTTCAACCTTTGGACGAAGACCTACTTCGACTAGTGGATGGTACCACTATGACCCCGCCTCCACCTGCTTCACCTCACCTCACTACAGTATATAAGCCACGTCTACGGCCCTATGCTGTACATTCTACAAGATTGATGGACTGAACACAGCGACTCCAGGTTGAGGGACTGATTACCTCATTCTCCTCCTCTCCTTACGCCTTCCTCTTTGTATTGGACTGATGAAGCCACTGTGTGGCGAAACGTTTCCTGAATAAAGATTCCCATATGCTGCATTAGTGTCTCAATCTTCAAGTATCAACATGCCATTTAGATAATTTATAAGAAACTGAACCTACTAAAGTCACCTTCAGACTTCACAATGAGGCAGCCATTAATAACTTCACAACAGCAGTAACAAACATTGACTGGCACACTGAGCTAGAAATCTATACAGATATTGACGAATGTTTTAATAATTTTCTAAAAAAGACCCAATACCTTTATAACAAGCACTGCCCTAAAAAAACTAAACAGATGACAGCTAAGAGACTGAACAGTCCCTGGCTAACACCCAGCATTCTCAAATCCATAAATACAAAACACCGATATGAAAAACAGTACAGAATGGGTCACATAACCAGAGACCAAACAAAACGTTACTCGTCAATCCTAACCAGCCTGATAAGAAGGGCACAAAAAATTGTATTATGAGAACAGATTATCCAACTTACGAGGTGATATAAAAAAGACCTGGAAGACCCTATCAGAAATTCTGGGAACAAAAAAGATATCACGACATAGCGAAATAAAATTAGCAAAATCAGATGAACCCCAACTCCCACCAACAGAAACAGCAAACAGACTCAATGATTTCTTCTCCACTATAGGTCAAAACCTTGCCAATAATATCCCAAGCTCAGATACCCCACCAAATGACTACCTCACTGGCAAATACCCGAACACACTGTTCCTAGCTCCGACTAACCCATACGAAGTCTCCCTTATTATCAACGCACTGAAAAACAAGGCAGGAGATTTAAATACCTTACCACCCTTTATATACAAAAAAGCGTCACAAGTACTATCACCAATCATTGCAACACTCTTTAACAAATCCATTGAATCCTCCACCTTCCCTACAGTTCTCAAAATAGCAAGGGTCACCCCGATCCATAAAGGAGGAGACCAAACAGAGTTGAATAACTATAGGCCAATATCCAATTTACACCCTCTCTCAAAAATCTTCGAAAAATTAATTCATAAACGAATCTACTCCTACCTCATCTCCCATAACATTCTCAACCCCTGCCAATTTGGATTCAGGCCTAATAAAAATACTAATGATGCTATTATACACATGCTAGAACATATATACACTGCAATAGAGAAAAAAGAAGTCCCACTGGGGATCTTCATTGACTTACGTAAAGCTTTTGATACAGTTGACCATGACTTGCTCCACGTAAAATTGTCACACTATGGTATTAGAGGACACTCCCTCAACTACCTCAAGTCATACCTCAGCAACAGAAGCCAGTATGTGTACGCAAATGGGGCAAGCTCTTCCGCACAACCAATTACAGTTGGTGTCCCACAGGGAAGTGTCCTTGGCCCTCTTCTCTTTCTCCTATACATAAATGACCTACCAAATGCTTCGCAATTACTCAAACAAACACTTTTTGCAGATGACACCACATACGTCTTCTCTCACCCGAGCCCAGTCACGCTAGCCAATACTGTAAACACCGAATTACAGAAAATATCTACCTGGATGAGGACTAACAAACTTACACTAAACATTGACGAAACCTACTTCATTCAGTTTGGTAACAGAGCTACAGATGTACCTCTTAACATAACGATAAACGGATCACCTATCACAAAGCTAACAGAGGGAAAATTCTTAGGAATCCACCTCGATAATAGACTCAAATTTCATACACATATACAACAAATTTCTAAGAAAATTTCCAAGACTGTAGGCATACTATCGAAGATACGGTACTATGTTCCACAGTCAGCCCTCCTGGCCCTATATCACTCTCTTATTTACCCCTATCTCACCTATGGAATTTGTGCATGGGGCTCAACAACAATTAACCATCTCAGACCACTAATTACCCAACAAAAGGCTGCAGTTAGAATGATAACAAATTCTCACTACAGGCAGCACACTCCACCAATATTCAAAACACTCAACCTACTCACCATACAAAACATCCATACTTATTATTGCACCTATTACATACATAGAACACTTAACTCTGATATTAACCCTCCCCTCAAACATCTCCTTGCCAACCTCAACAGAACACATGACCATAACACAAGGCACAGATCACTCTTTGATGTTCCTCGTGTCCATCTCACGCTATGCAAAAACTCAATGCACATAAAAGGCCTTAAAATCTGGAATTCATTACCTGTAAATATAAAAGAAACACTACCTGTTTATAAATTCAAGTCTCTTCTCAAAGATCACTTACTCACTCAAAACCAAATAAATACTGAATAACTGAACCTTATAAATTGTATATCCTATATGTTATTCACAATTATATCACATAAATGTTAAACCTAACTTTGTTATTTTTTTTAAATACACTACGTGAATGTACAGCAATGCAAGCAACCATATGACCTGTCTTTGTAATACTCATTTGTGCTTTATAGTAATCTGTTTACAATAATGTTTTATCACTGATTTCATCATTGCTTAGTTAATCTTAAGTTAATTTTAAGCCAGCCCGTAATGCTATGCATGTAAGTGGCTTTGGCATGCTGCTCTTACCTGTATTTTTTGTACCTCTGTATGTATGCTAAAATTTATAAATTTATAAATAATAATTGGTCTGACTTGATTACCTGGTTTGTGTGTTTTTATTAATCCATACATGTAGGGTAAAGATGTATTAACGGAAGTAAATTATTTAGTTAATTTATATTTGCCTTTTAGTAGAAGTTTTATTGTTTTATTGAAATTACTGTTAACAGTTTCTAAGGGATTGTTTCTAAGTTTAGAATAAATTGATGTATCATCTAAGAGATTATTCCTTTAATCAGTTTCTTTCAAAATAACTATTGCATTTACATTATCTGTTTTAGCAAGATGCATTTTTTTATAGTTGATAATGTATCATAAGACTCAAAGAATATTTGAGGGCAACTGGGAATATTTTGTTTTAACATAGAGCTATATACCATCCCCTTGATAATATTAATTTCACCAGTGGATAAATCGGATTATTATTCTAAGTTACAAAAGGCTTTTGCAATTTCAACATTATCAAGTTTTTTTTTTTTTTTAAGTTGCAAAACTTAGAACCGAAACCTAGAGCAGCAGTTGTATTTTTATTTAATATTTCATCTGATAAGTTAATTACAAAATTGTTATTAGCATGCTTTGTCCAATCAATGTTTTCAATTAAAATGTCTAATTTTCTTTCCAGTTTGTTTTAAGCTCTTTAGAAATTCTTCTGAGTTTATTATAGCAGTGATCTAACATACTGTTTCCATTTTGATGGAATGGCCTGATGAAAGGAGTATTTTTTTGTTTCTCAATATTTTGAATGCTTCCTTCTCCTGTATTTTAGTAATTTCAATGTTTCTGAAGAATAATTCTTATAAAATCACCAAAGGGACGATCTCTCATGTCAAGGATGATACTGGGTAAAAGAGACTTGGGCAGAACTTGTTCATTCAAACAGATTTTTAAAAAATTAAGTCGAATTTTAAGCTTGTGTGACTTGATCAGTGCAGAAGAAAACTTGGAAACAAAAGAAATATGATTAGGAAGCTTACCGAGAACATTCTGAAGAGTCGTGTGGTATCCATTAATGCAATAAGATCACAGTAAACAGGTGATATCACAATATGCAAAACAGCCACTGTGAAAAAATAGTGAAATTCCAATCGCTTTCGTGACTTCTCACATTATCAGGGAACTATGAAATGAAAGGTTAACAGGAAGGCATAATTTTAATGTTCAAAACAACATAGATTTAATGGATAAATTAAGCACCTTGACTGACTTAAATGATTTTAACATGGTTAGCCTTGATGTTACTTCCTTGTTTACAAAAGCTCCAGTTAATTATTTATTAAGTTTCTTGTCTGAAGAACTTGCTAATTACGATTTACCATTGCCAGTTCCTACTATCATCAAACTTATTAAACTTTGTATTGTTGATGCAAAATTTGTTTTTAATGACGAGTTTTACACTCGAAAGTTTGGTATGGCGATGGGATATCCTTTCTCACCTGTTCTTATTAATTTATACCTAGAGTTTTTTGAAACAAGATTGCTTAACACAATCCTTCCTAATAGAGCTAAGTGGTATAGATATGTTGATTATATTTTGTGTCTAATGCCTAAGAATGTAAATATAAACCATTTCCTTGTTAACTGAAATAGCTTAGCTCATTCAATAAATTTTACTGATGAATTCGAAGAAAATAATTCATTGCCTTCCTAGATATTTCAGTTATTAAGGGTAACAGTGATTTTAAATTTTAAATTTACAGAAAACCCACAAATAACTGTTCCTATGTACACTTTTATTCTTCACATCATGATAGAGTTAAACTGTCGGTATTCTCATCAACGTTTTTACATTGATGAAAATACCGACGAAGAGTGATGAAAATACCGATGAAGAAATCTCCAAAATTTTTGAAATAGCTAATGTTCTAAAATACCCAAGAAACATAATTGATATACCCTTTAAAATAACTAGAAATACTTTTTACAATTCAAAAAGGGAGAGTCAACTTTATTTTACTAAAAATATATTAGTTCTCCCTTACCATGAAAACTTGAATGATATGCCTTCTCTACTTAAGATAAGTATCTTTATGGAGCAACTTGCAATGTGAACAGACTGACTGATGTTGTAGTGGCCAGGCTTAGGCTTGGTTACAAGTACTTCTGGCAGTTTGGGAGACACACAGATGATGATCAAACTAAATGTAAATTATGTGATCAAGCATATGGTCACTCTCTTGAACACTATGTGCTTAATTGTCCATATATTGAGGAATATAGAGGCAGCGTAATAACTTATGTGACATGTCAAGATGTCTTTGTAATGAAAATAAGATACCAGATATACTAAGCAAATTTCCTAAATTTGCTTGTAACAGATAAGGGAACTGTAGATATAAATCCAGATGTACACCTGTTAACCCTTTTGGGGCCTAGTTCCTAGGACTTTTGTGTATCCATATACTCTTGCACTACCGTCCGCAGGATGGTCATGGGTGCACAAATTTAATCTACTTAATAATTTTAATATCAAAGTTGTATTTAAAAATCTTGATACAGTTAAAAGTCTTTTGATAAAAAATTGCCCGCAAAATACTGAGGGATGTGTCTATATTACACAGTGATACTCAACCAGGGGTAAATTTACCCCTGGGGGGGGGGGTAAAAAATTATATGGCCAGGGGTAAATATTTGATGTACCTGATAATTGAATAATAATTAAATTAAATTTAATTTTGTAAAATGTGTGTGTGTGTGTGTGTGTAATCACTTATTTGTACTCACCTATTTGTGGTTGCAGGGGTCGAGTCCTAGCTCCTGGCCCCGCCTCTTCACCGGTTGCTACTAGGCCCTCTCTCTCCCCGCTCCATGAGCTTTATCAAACCTCGTCTTAAAACTGTGTATGGTTCCTGCCTCCACTACGTCATTTTCTAGGTTATTCCACTGCCTTACAACTCTATGACTGAAGAAATACTTCCTACTATCTCTCTGACTCATTTGTGTCTTCAACTTCCAATTGTGGCCTCTTGTTTCTGTGTCCCCTCCCTGGAACATCCTGTCCTTGTCCACCTTGTCTATTCCACGCAGTGTTTTATATGTCGTTATCATGTCTCCCCTGACCCTCCTGTCCTCCAGTGTCGTCAGGCCGATTTCCCTTAATCTTTCTTCATAGGACATTCCCCTTAGCTCTGGAACTAACCTTGTTGCAAACCTTTGTACTTTCTCTAGTTTCTTGACGTGCTTTATCAAGTGCGGGTTCCAAACAGGTGCTGCATACTCCAATATGGGCCTGACATACACGGTGTACAGTGTCTTGAATGATTCCTTACTAAGGTGTCGGAATGCTGTTCTCAGGTTTGCCAGGCGCCCATATGCTGCAGCAGTTATCTGATTGATGTGTGCTTCCGGAGACATGCTCGGTGTTATACTCACCCCAAGATCTTTCTCCTTGAGTGAGGTTTGCAGTCTTTGGCCACCTAGCCTATACTCTGTCTGTGGTCTTCTGTGCCCTTCCCCTATCTTCATGACTTTGCATTTGGCAGGATTAAATTCGAGAAGCCATTTGCTGGACCAGGTGTCCAGTCTGTCCAGGTCTCTTTGAAGTCCTGCCTGGTCCTCATCAGATTTAATTCTCCTCATTAACTTCACATCATCTGCAAACAGGGACACTTCTGAGTCTAACCCTTCCGTCATGTCGTTCACATATACCAAAAATAGCACTGGTCCTAGGACCGACCCCTGTGGGACCCCGCTCGTCACAGGTGCCCACTGTGATACATCATTACGTACCATGACTCGTTGTTGCCTCCCTGTCAGTTATTCTCTGATCCATTGCAGTGCCCTTCCTGTTATATGCGCCTGATGCTCTAGCTTCTGCACTAATCTCTTGTGAGGAACTGTGTCAAAGGCCTTCTTGCAGTCCAAGAAGATGCAATCAACCCACCCCTCTCTCTCTTGTCTTACTTCTGTTATTTTATCATAAAACTCCAGAAGGTTTGTGACACAGGATTTGCCTTCCGTGAATCCGTGCTGGTTGGCATTTATACTCCTGTTCCATTCCAGGTGCTCCACCACTCTCCTCCTGATAATCTTCTCCATAATTTTGCATACTATACACGTCAATGACACAGGTCTATAGTTTAGTGCCTCTTTTCTGTCTCCTTTTTTGAAAATGGGAACTACATTTGCCGTCTTCCATACCTCAGGTAGTTGCCCAGTTTCCAGGGATGTGTTGAAGATTGTGGTAAGTGGTACGCACAACATATCTGCTCCCTCTCTAAGGACCCACGGAGAGATGTTGTCCGGTCCCATTGCCTTTAAGGTATCGATGTCCCTTAGGAGTTTCTTCACCTCCTCCTCATCTGTATGTATGTCGTCCAACACTTGTTGGTGTATTCCTTGTTGGTGTCCCCATCTGGTCTGTCCCCCCAGAGTCCTTCCTGTCTCTACTGTAAATACTTCCTTAAATCTCGTGTTGAGCTCCTCACATACCTCTTGATCGTTTCTTGTGAGTTCTCCACCTTCTTTCCTCAGCCTTATCACCTGGTCCTTGACTGTTGTCTTCCTCCTAATGTGGCTATACAGCAGTTTCGGGTCAGATTTGATTTTCGATGCTATGTCGTTTTCATACTGTCGCTGGGCCTCCCTCCTTATCTGCGCATACTCGTTTCTGGCTCTTCTACTAATCTCCTTGTTTTCCTGGGTCCTATACCTCCTGTACCTTTTCCATTCTCTGTTGCACTTAGTTTTTGCCTCCCTACACCTTCGGGTAAACCAAGGACTCGTTTTGGTCTTCCTATTATTTCTGTTTCCCTTGGGAACAAGACTTTCCTCTGCCTCCTTGCACTTTGTTGCCACATATTCCATCATCTCGTTTACTGATTTTCCTACAATTTCTCTGTCCCACTGAACCTCCTGCAGGAAGTTTCTCATACCTGTGTAGTCCCCCCTTTTATAGTTTGGCCTGTCCCCTTCAGTTCCTGTTACCTTCTCCACTTGTAACTCTACTATATAGTCAAAACTCAGAACCACATGATCGCTAGCTCCAAGGGGCCTCTCGTAAGTGATGTCCTCAATGTCTGAACTGCTCAGGGTGAACACAAGATCCAGTCTTGCTGGCTCATCCTCCCATCTCTCTCTGGTTGTGTCCCTGACATGTTGATGCATGAGGTTTTCAAGTACCACATCCATCATCTTGGCTCTCCATGTTTCGGGACCCCCATGTGGCTCCAGGTTTGCCCAGTCGATCTCCCTGTGGTTGAAATCGCCCATTACCAGTAACTTTGCTCTACTCGAGTGAGCTCTTCTTGCCACCTCAGCCAGTGTGTCCACCATCACCCTGTTGTTTTCTTCGTACTCCTCTCTTGGCCTCCTGCAGTTCTGTGGTGGGTTATACATCACTCCAATGACAACTTTATGTTCTCCGGACTGAATTGTACCTACAATGTAGTCTCTTTCTCCAATCATGTCCATGCCTTCCATTTCCTCAAATCCCCATTGGTGTTTTATGAGCAGTGCAACCCCTCCTCCCCCTCTACTCCTTCTATCTTTCCTCAGGATCTGATATCCTGTTGGGAAGATTGTGTCTGTTATTGTCTCAGCGAGTTTTGTTTCTGTGACTGCTTTGATGTCTGGGGATTTTTCACTGATTCTTTCATTCCACTCCTCATGTTTATTCGTTATTCCATCCGCGTTTGTGTACCAAACCTTTAGTTTCTTTTCTATCATTGTGGTCATGCAAGTATATTGGGGTTGGGGGAGCGAGAGCCTTGGTGGGGGCCTATATGGGGCTGTGGTGTAGGTGAGGTTTGTGTTGATGGGGGTGGGGTCAGAATGCCCATAAGGGACAGCTGTTGGGGTGAGGTTTGTGATATGGGGGTTGGTGGCAGAGGGAACAGTGAGTGGGTTGTAGTATAGGTTGCTCAGTTGCGTTGGGAATGTCGCGGGTGGAGTCTTTTGGTGAGAGATTCTGTGGGGTGTGTTTGCCCTTCCTCCTGTGTCTGGGTCCTGCTCATTTTCATTGCTTCTCGTTCCTCCTTGCGTCTCTGTACCCTCTCTTTCAGTGTAGTCCTTTCTTCTTGTGTTCTGTCGTGGTCGAGGTATACTCTCTGGTACCCCTCTTTGTCCCTCAGTCTTGCTTTCTCTTGCAGAATCCTGGTTCGAACTGATTCTTCCTTGAAAGTTACTCTGACAGGCCATATCCTTCCACTCGCAAACCACAAAATTCTCTGAAAATTTGTCACCTGGGTCATATTGCCCTCCCCTATTGTTTTCATGATGCCTTCAATCATTTTTTTCTCCTCCTGTTTTATTTCTTCAAAGTTGGCCCCCTTGGCTTCATGGAGCCCATACACAAAAACTGACCTCGCCCTTTCCTCCTCCCACTGAGTCTCCATCTGCTTCCTCTGAGGCATTTTATTTCCTTCCATTGACATGTTCTTGCCTTCAGTCCCTGTCATATCTGAAACTTCTATTCTCAGTGAACTGTCTTTCCTGACCAGCTGTCCCTTGCTACTGCAGTTGGCTGTTAGAATCTCTGCATATAACAAACCTTCATTGTCTTCGGACCTGTCGCTTGATCTTAGTGTGCTCATCGTCTTTTCCCTAGCCCCACGTGGGTCTGATAGGGCCTTCGTGTACGGCATGTCTCCGTTGTTGCTTACCATCCCCTTGTCTGCGCCTGACTTTGAATTTCCTGATGTCACATCTGAATTGTCATTTGTC
>NC_091293.1:9938752-10021252 GCF_038502225.1 Cherax quadricarinatus | reverse complement strand
TCTGTACCTTTTCCATTCTCTAGTACACCTAGTTTTTGCCTCCCTACACCTTTGGGTGAACCAAGGACTCGTTCTGTTCTTCCCATTATTCCTGTTTCCCTTGGGAACAAACCTCTCCTCTGCCTCCTTGCATTTTGTTGCCACATAGTCCATCATTTCTTGTACTGGTTTTCCTGTCAGTTCCCTCTCCCACTGAATGTTTTGAAGGAAGTTCCTCATGCCTGAGTAGTTCCCCCTTTTGTAGTTTGGTTTTTCCCATCCTATTCCTGCTACTCTCTCCACTTGGAGCTCAACTATGTAGTCGAAGCACAGAACCACATGATCACTAGCTCCCAGGGGCCTTTCATACAAGATATCCTCGATGTCTGAACTACTCAAGGTGAATACAAGGTCCAGTCTTGCTGGTTCATCTTCTCCTCTCTCTCTGGTAGTGTCTCTAACATGTTGATGCATGAGGTTTTCCAGTACTACATCCATCATCTTGGCTCTCCATGTTTCGGAACCCCCATGGGGCTCCAGGTTTTCCCAGTCAATCTCCTTGTGATTGAAATCACCCATAACTAGTAACTTTGCTCCCCCCACGTGTGCTCTCCTGGCCACCTCGGCTAGTGTGTCGACCATGGCTCTGTTGCTCTCATCGTATTCTTCTCTTGGTCTCCTGCAGTTCTGTGGTGGGTTGTACATTACTGCAATTATCACCTTATGTCCCTCAGACTGGATTGTTCCTACTAAGTAGTCCCTTTCACCCATGCCATCCATTCCTTCCATTTTCTCAAAACCCCACTGGCTTTTAATGAGCAGTGCAACTCCTCCTCCCCCTCTCCTCCCTCTGTCTTTCCTGAAGATTTGATATCCGGGTGGAAAGATTGAATCTGTTATTATTCTGGTGAGTTTTGTTTCTGTGAGTGCTATTATGTCTGGGGATGTCTCCTTGATTCTTTCGTGCCACTCCTCATACTTATTTGTTATTCCATCTGCATTTGTATACCGTACCTTCAACTTCTTTTCTAAGACTGTGGTCTGGGAGGTGTATTGGGGTTGGGGAAGTGGGAGACCTGATAAGGAACTATGGGTGGTTGCTGTGGGGGTGGAGTTTGTAATGTAGTGGGTGGGGGCATTGGATATGGCATGGGTGTTGTGGTTTAGAGTGTTTGGCTGCACTGGGGTTGACCTGGTTGGGAGGCTTCTATAGGAAGCTGTGAGGGAGGTTGTATTTGATCTTCTTCCTGTGTCTGGGATCTCCTGTCTGTCTTCTCCATCCCCTCTCTTTCCTCCTTTCGCCTTTGTACCATCTCTCTCAGTTTCCGCCTTTCGTCTTGTGTTCTGTCGCGGTCGAGATACACCTTCCTGTATCCCGGCATGTCCCTTAATCGTGCTTTTTCCTGCAGTATCCTGTTCCGAGTCGATTCTGCCTTGAAGGTCACTTTCACTGGCCGGTTTCTTTTTTTTACAAACCCCCCTATTCTCCGAAAATTTTCCAGCTGGGTCATGTCGTCTTCTCCGATTACTTTCATGATGCTTTCAATTGCTTTTTTGTCCCCTTGTTTTCTTGCTTCATATGTTTCCCCTTCAACTTCCTGTAGCCCATACACAAAGACTGACCTCACCCTTTCATTCTCCCACTGCATATCCCTGTGTATCCCCTCATTCAATTTGATTTCCCCCATTGCAGCTTTCCTTTCTTCAGTTTCACTAGCTACTGTACATGGGCTCAGTGGCCTGTCATTTTCCCATCTCGGCTTTCCCTGGGCTCTGTTGTGGTCTTTTAGGGCCTCCACATATAGCTTAGCTCTTTCATTTACTACAGTCTCCACTGATAGAGCTTCTACATGCAGTTTTGCTCCTCCTTTCACTACAGTCCCCTTATTTGTGGCTGAGGTAGCGGTCTCTGTTGTCAATCCCATAATGTTCTTTAGTTCTTTAGGCTGTTTCAGATTTTCCAGTTCCTCTTCTAAACTCTGTATCCTGGCCTCTGCTGCTTTGACTTTCACCTCCCACTTCCTGCTTTCCATGTCTATCCTCTCTTCCATTCTCATGCTAAGTTCTTCTAGTTTCTTTTCCCATTCTTGTTCCCTTTTTGTGAGCTCTGCTGCCCAATCTTCCTTTGCAGTTTCCTCCTCCTGTCCCTTGGGTTTTCTTGTTGCTCTCTGGCAACCCATTTTTGTTTTATCCTGATTGCCTCAGAGTGGGAAACCTATGTAATTCTGTATGTTAGGTTAGTATTGTATATGTCAGAGTGTGGGGGGGGAGGTAGAGGAGGAACTGTGGCTATATGGGAGAGTAGTGGGGAGGGGGAGTGGGAAGGAGAGTGAAGCAAGTGGGTAAGTGGGTGAGGGAGAGGTGGGGAGGGGGAGGGATCAGGTGAAGGAGTGAGATGTCGGTGGGGGAGGGGGGGAGTGTATGTGTGAGTCTGGCAATATGTGTGTGTGTGTTGCATGTGTGTGTGGGGAGGGGTGGGGGTGGGGGGGGGAGGGGGGGGGGGGGGTGTGGGTGTGTGGGTGTGTGGGTGTGTGTGGGTGTGGGTGTGTGTGGGGGTGTGTGGGTGGGTGTGTGGGTGGGTGTGTGGGTGTGTGGGTGGGTGTGTGGGTGGGTGTGTGGGTGGGTGTGTGGGTGGGTGTGTGGGTGGGTGTGTGGGTGGGTGGGTGTGTGGGTGGGTGTGTGGGTGGGTGTGTGGGTGTGCGTGTGCACACTAGGCTACGCTACTCTTTTGAAGATTATAAAAAAATTTTCCCAATCAATTCCTTATTAATATGCACTAATATATACTATATAATATTAATTGCGTACACTTGTATTTGTGTGTGTGTGTGTTTACTAGCTTGTCGTTCTTTGAAAAAGAGGGGGGGGGTTACGTTAACACTATTTGTTATTGTTGTTGTTTCACCGGTACTCTCCCGGCCCAGATCTCCGCACACTACGCTACTTTACTTTTTGAAGATTATAGGATTATTTTTTCTCACTCAATTCCTTATTAATATATACTGTTTATTGTTGCAACCCCTGAATGGGTTACAATGATTATTATGTATATATAATGTATATTACCTTTTCATTTAATTTTATATTGCTTATATTTGCGATAATAGCTAAATCGTAAATGTATGACTTTATATTATTATTTGACTGTTATATTGTTATTTAGCTTATGTTGTTAGGATGTATATAAAATGTGCTCAGTTAGTCTTGATTGTCAAACTACTGTAATTATCGCTTGTCGCTCGTTATACTGCCGGCTTCTGAGCTGCAGTTGTCCACGTAGCTATCACGTGATCGAGGGGGGGGTGTCCTCACCTCTCGTGAAGTAGTCAGTCTGCTGGAGACTCGCTTGGTGGTTGGACAGATTGTCTGTCTGAGAGTCTGCTGGAGACTCGCTTGGTGGTTGGACAGATTGTCTGTCTCATTATTCTTGTTAGTTCTGTAGAACTCTGTTCTCAGAACATTGTATAGACTTTGTGATTTTCGACGTTGTACTGAGGTTGTGTGTCACATAGACACTCTGAGTATCTCAGGTCCTTAGCTATAGCTTCTGACCTAATTTTGTACTGGTTCCTGTGTATTGTCACAGTCATGGTTTTACCTATGCTGAACTTAGATTCAGTATTATGGGAGTTTTGTAACTTTTGTGGAGGATCTGCAGATGGTCCCTACTTAGTGTCGTTATATTATCTCCTTGTTCCTGATTCTGTGTCGCAGTCGCTTGATATTGCATTGCTATTGGGCTTAGCATTCTTTGTTGTTCAAGCAGACTGTTCGGGTTGCCAGTCGGTCAAGAAGTTAGTTTATTTGAGGACTTTGTCAGTCACTTGTTTAAGTCTTATTCGAGTCTTGAGACATAGCTAACTACTTAAGAGCACTTACACGCATACACACACTTACTTGTACATATTTGTAATATCTTATTAAATGTTAATGTACCTGACGGTACTTAAGAATTATAAATGTGATATGTGCTTTCAGCACAATAATATTGAACTCGAGAGATTGATTTTATTTTGATTGCTGTAATTAATTTAATTTGATAATATACCTCTAGACAACTTACTACTTAATAAATTTATTAAATTTTAATTTCTCTAGTTAGTAGCCTACCAGTTGTAATCCTAAAGCACTATTGAACCATACTGAATTTTTTAATGGATAATTGGACAAGGATACTGACTACTTGTTACGAAAACCCAGTAACAGGCTGGATGCTAGAAGGGCAGTCCTTTCTAGTATTCACTGGAGATCTCTAAGCTTTTAGAATCGCGTTTTTTGTAACAAATGGGGGCCTGTCCGGGATACTCTTGATCCAAGGTGTTCTAGAAACTGTCCGGGAGGCTCTTGATCCAAGGTGTTGGAGAAATTGTCCAGTTTATCATACTAGTACATCTATGATCAAACACTTTGAGTACTTTCCTAATCTGAAGACTTTGAGTTTAGTCTTGTACAACATACCAGGTGGATGTATGTACCTGACTGAGTCTCTTGATCCAAGGAGATGGAAATACTGTTTATGAGCTCTAACTCTAAGACAACCAACACTAAAATTCCTATTAGGATTATAGTTTCCCATAATCACTCTCTCGTAGTACAATTATTTTTGTGATGTATGCCAAAGTGAAACAGTTAATTGATACTCTGACTTTGTCTGAGTTAAGTACATTAAAACTTCAGACGTGTTGGCAAGTAGCCAAATATCTCGGTGTGACGTATAACAGGAATTACACAGCTGAAACTGTCAGAGCATTAATTAAAGATATATTGTTTCCTGCTCATACAGAGATGTCTGATTATGATTCAGATTCAGAAAGCCTAGTGTCACATTTAGGAAGTATGACTCTATTTGATGAAGAGAAAGAGCAACTAGAGCAGAAGTGAGCCTAGTGTCTGAGCCTAGTGTAGCTCAGTTCTCGCTCACTCCTTCCTTTACTGACACTATAGTACAGAGTATAGCTGGTATGACACAGCCTAATACTAGTACAGTGTATACTACACCTGTATTTACTTATCCTAGACCAGATCTAGACACTCTAGAGACGGCTGGACCAAGTGTCCGACCTAAGGACCGTCCAGACCATGTTAATTTCCCTACTCCTCCATTACCCACTGGTCCTATCTCTCAGGAACAGTTTGAGAGGTTTGAACGCCTCCTTATGTTGCAGACTGCACAAATAGAGGCACAGAGGAGATTGAACGAAGAAGATTTCCAAAGAGAAAATGTTCGTCTGTTAAGACAACAGACTGATAGATCACAGGACCCATTTAATGTGCAGAAAGCTGCATCCATGGTTCCTAAGTTTTTTGAAAGTGACTTAGACACATATTTTGATGTGTTTGAGAACCAGGCTCGTGCTATGAACTGGCCACGTAAGCACTGGGCAACATTGCTTCATACTGCTTTGACGGGAAGAGCTCAAACTTGTACGGCTGCTTTACCATTTGCTAAGTACATTAGTTATGACGCTGTCAAACAAACTATTCTAGAGACATATAACTTGTTACCTGTAAGTTATCAAAGAGCATTTCGTACGTTACAACGACGACAAGATCAAACTTGTGTAGAGTTTGCTCGTGAGAAAAAAGTTGCATTTGAGAGATGGACTAGAGCTGCTAAATGTACCAACTACGGCAGCCTTGTTCAGTTGTTGCTACATGAAGAGTTTAACAACTGTATGTCTGCTGACATACAAGAATACCTGATCGATCATACTACCTCAGATATTCTGGAAACTGCAGCATTAGCAGACAATTACGAAATTTCTCACAAACTTGTACGTACTAAAACACAAAGAAACAAGGTAACTAAAAATTGTCCTAGAAGTTGGCAACCTAAATCAGCTGCTTATTGCCGGCCTGATGTACCTGCTACTGTAACTTCTCGTACCTTTACCAGGAAAACTCACAATCCTGAATCTGTCTCTGTGGCTAGACAGAAATCTGATATCGAGAAGAAGAAAGTTAAATGTACCTATTGTAACAGGAAAGGACATACTAGAGAGTATTGCTATAAGTTAGAAAGAGATACGAGATACGGTCGTGCGGCTGGCGCCCCCACACAAGTCGTATCCTCTTCCGAGCAACAAAGGCACCAAAATCCTAGCAATTCCTCTTATCCTACTGTTTTAGATAATGTTACTCAGGATAGATGACTAGCGTCAGAAAGTGTATCTGACGAAAAGATTCGTTCAGCGATGAGTCCTTACTTTTCGAGAGATAAAGTAGGATTTGACGAATCACATCTAACTGAGATAATTTCTTTCAGAGACACTGGCAGTTATCTCACGGACTTATTGAGCGCAGTAAAAGTCCATGGGCATCTCCCTGTATTTTAGTGCCTAAACCTGACGGTAGTTTCAGGATGTGCACTGATTACAGGAAAGTGAACTCTGTCACCTTGCCTGATGGTTATCCTCTACCTCGCATTGACGACCTTATTGATCGTGTGTCAGGAGCCCAGTTTGTCAGCCGTTTAGATCTCTTACGAGGCTATTATCAAGTCCCGCTTACTGAACGTGCTCAAGAAATATCTGCTTTTACTGTTCAAGATGGATTGTTTAACTACCTCGTCACCCCCTTCGGCCTATGTAACGCGGCTTCTTCATTCCAGCGTATAATGAACGAGTTGACCCACAACTTAGAAGGAGTAGAAGCCTACCTTGACGACTTAGTGGTGTACAGTGACGAGTGGGAACAGCACTTGACGCGTCTCAGAGCATTGTTTGAGAGACTGGCGCACTACAACTTCACTGTTAACTTAGCTAAATGTAGTTTTGGTCAAGCCAAGATTACCTATCTAGGCTTTTGTATCGGCCAAGGTGAGGTTGCTCCTATTGAGGCTAAGGTTCGTGCAATTTCTGAATTTCCAGTGCCACAGGATAGGAAAGGAGTACAGAGATTCCTGGGTATGGCAGGATATTATCGCAGGTTCTGTCCAAACTTTTCTCAGATTGCAGCTCCTCTCACTGAGCTTACTAGTAGCAAAGTTCAGTTCACCTGGACTAGAGATTGTTCAGACTCGTTCAAAAGGTTGAAGCGCTTGCTATCCTCTGCTCCTGTGTTGAAGAGTCCTAATTTCAATCTTCCCTTCTTTTTACATATAGATGCGAGTGGTTATGCAGTGGGTGCTGTGCTGCTCCAACAGTCAACATCCACTGACATTCTCCATCCTATATGTTACTATTCATCTAAGCTTAAACGACACCAGAAAAATTATGCCACTATTGAGAAAGAGGCTCTAGCTCTTGTGGTGTCATTGGAACATTTTGACGTGTATTTGGGCACTTCCCCATTTAAAATTAACGTTTTTTCAGACCACAATCCACTCACTTATATAAATACTATGAAAAGTAAAAATGCTAGGATCATGAGGTGGGCCCTCAGAATCCAACCTTATTCTATTAGTATAAAACACATAAGTGGTCATTGTAATGTAATTGCTGACGCTCTGTCTCGTCCTTAATAATTATCAGTTACATTAAATTAACGTAATTTTATGCCCAAATACCTTTTGTTACTTGCTATGTCAAATTCAGTAAAGTAACTTAATCCCTCCAGCCCATATTAACTATATATACTCATGTCATGTCTAATTATTATATTTATATATTCACAGTAATGTTGTGTGAGGAGGAGACAAGCTGAGTGTTGAGTGAGTAGTGTGGTGCGGGTGATGTACTGCGTGACGCAACACTGTCCTGCCGCAGACCCCCCCCTCACTACACACCTTAAGCTGTTTCATACTCAGATGTTCATACTGCCTAGCATTCCACAACCACTACTTAAGAGTGGAATGCAGTCTCTACTATGATCGAGCCTCAACGTGCCCTCCTTGTCAGCGCTATCCTGTCTCTACACTGATGTACATAACCACGAGTATGCAGATACGATACTGTGTACTGCCCTAGTACCTAGGGGCATATCCTAGTGACGGACGCTGTGAAATTGTAGAGGTGCTTGGCACAAGAGACTGATCAAATTTTATATTGATAATAGTATTGATATGAGTAATCAGAAATAATGTGAAAGACAATGCAACTCCTAGTGCGACCCTCTGTCGTGTTGGGGGGGGTGTTGCAACCCCTGAATGGGTTACAATGATTATTATGTATATATAATGTATATTACCTTTTCATTTAATTTTATATTGCTTATATTTGCGATAATAGCTAAATCGTAAATGTATGACTTTATATTATTATTTGACTGTTATATTGTTATTTAGCTTATGTTGTTAGGATGTATATAAAATGTGCTCAGTTAGTCTTGATTGTCAAACTACTGTAATTATCGCTTGTCGCTCGTTATACTGCCGGCTTCTGAGCTGCGCTGTCCACGTAGCTATCACGTGATCGAGGGGGGGGTGTCCTCACCTCGCCTAAAAGTCAGTCTCTGGAGACTCGCTTGGTGGTTGGACAGATTGTCTGTCTGACAGTCTGCTGGAGACTCGCTGGTTGGACAGATTGTCAGATTGTCTCATTATTCTTGTTAGTTCTGTAGAACTCTGTTCTCAGAACATTGTATAGACTTTGTGATTTTCGACGTTGTACTGAGGTTGTGTGTCACATAGACACTCTGAGTATCTCAGGTCCTTAGCTATAGCTTCTGACCTAATTTTGTACTGGTTCCTGTGTATTGTCACAGTCACAGTTTTACCTATGCTGAACTTAGATTCAGTATTATGGGAGTTTTGTAACTTTTGTGGAGGATCTGCAGATGGTCCCTACTTAGTGTCGTTATATTATCTCCTTGTTCCTGATTCTGTGTCGCAGTCGCTTGATATTGCATTGCTATTGGGCTTAGCATTCTTTGTTGTTCAAGCAGACTGTTCGGGTTGCCAGTCGGTCAAGAAGTTAGTTTATTTGAGGACTTTGTCAGTCACTTGTTTAAGTCTTATTCGAGTCTTGAGACATAGCTAACTACTTAAGAGCACTTACACGCATACACACACACTTGTACATATTTGTAATATCTTATTAAATGTTAATGTACCTGACGGTACTTAAGAATTATAAATGTGATATGTGCTTTCAGCACAATAATATTGAACTCGAGAGATTGATTTTATTTTGATTGCTGTAATTAATTTAATTTGATAATATACCTCTAGACAACTTACTACTTAATAAATTTATTAAATTTTAATTTCTCTAGTTAGTAGCCTACCAGTTGTAATCCTAAAGCACTATTGAACCATACTGAATTTTAATGGATAATTGGACAAGGATACTGACTACTTGTTACGAAAACCCAGTAACAGGCTGGATGCTAGAAGGGCAGTCCTTTCTAGTATTCACTGGAGATCTCTAAGCTTTTAGAATCGCGTTTTTTTAGAAAAGAATGAATAATTTATTTTTTCTGACCTTATTTTTCTGTCCCTTTATGATGGCGATAATTTTTTTATGAAAGTAAAGGGGTAAATAGAGAAATACATCAAGCAGAGGGGATTAATGATGGAGGAAAAGTTGAGAATCCCTGGTTTATAGGATTCCTCGTCAAATATGTGATCAAATTTATTTCGGTCAAACTGGTAAAAGTCTTGAGCTAAGGTTAAAACAACATAAATATAGTATTGGAAGAGGACAAGATTCTAATGCTCCTTTTATTCATGTGAGAGATTTTAACGATCTAACTGATTTTCAAAAGGCTGAAAAATTATATCAAGGAAGTCCACTGTCGACAGGAATATAATAGAATCATGTTTCATAAAAAGTAGTTTTGAAAATACAGTGGAACCCGAATATCAGCCGCTGCGTTTATCGGCTGTTTCGTATTTAGGCCAGTTTTGGGGCGGAAATTTTGCTCTGTATTTCGGCCGGTGCCTCGTAAATCGTCTGTATTATATGCATCAGCCTGCCTCCTGCTGGGAACGCCATGCGTAGGTGAGCCAGTCTCCCTATGTCTCTTGGTGAATGAGCATATACTCTGCACATTCATCCAAACATTTCCATAAAATCAATTGTTTTTGTGCTTGTTTATTAAGTGCGACTGTGAAAAAAGCCACCATGGACCCAAAGAAATGTCAGAGAGCCAGCCCTTTGATACAGAAAGTGAGAAACACGATGGAATTTAAGAAAGAGGTTATTGAAAAATATAAGAGTGGTGTGCAGATGCTGGAACTTACCAGGATGTATGGGAAATCCAAATCAACAATCACTTCCATCCTAGCAAAGAAAGAACGAGGATATGGAAGAGTTTGTGGAGGACAACAGGGAAGAGCTATCCACTCTAGAGCTGCAACAGACCACAGCTGAGGAACTCACTTTAGAGGAGGAGGAGGAAGAGAGAGGGTAGGAGGTGCCTTCTTCAGAGATTAAGGAGATTTGTGGAATGTGTAGTAGGGTGCAAGCTGTTGCTAAAAAATATCACCCTGACCAAGCTGAAACAAGCCATATCTGCAACATGTTCAGTGACCAAACCTTGGCCTACTTCAGGCAAACCTTAAGAGGCACCAGAAACAGAGCACTCTGGACAGATGTTTTGTGCGACAGGGGTCCAGTGACTCTCAGGATGGTCCTAGTGCCATTAAAAGACAAAGAAAGGAAGTAACCCCAGAGAGGGAATTGTTACCTGAAGTCATTATGGAAGGGGATTCCCCTTCCAAACAATAACCATAACTCCCTCTCCCCTCCTCACCTTCTTCCATATGCCAACAAGAGTCTTCAATAAAGGTATGTGATGTTTATATTTATTTATATTTATTTATCATTTTTTGTGTACGCAAAACTATAGTTACAATTTACAAAATGTATTTTGTTTATTATTTTTGGGTGTCTGGAATGGATTAATTGTATTTACATTAATTCTTATGGGAAATATTGCTTCAAATTTAGGCTGACCTTCTGGAACGGATTAGGGCTGATATTCGGGGTTCCACTGTAATATGAATATTTCTTTTGGTTTATATGAATTAGATTCATTAACAATTAATAAAATTTGGGAAGAATTTAAGATACATTAGACAAACAATTTTTGACTAGAATATATGTTGTTTCACGGATCACTGACTACCTACCTACATCATCATAAAAAGTCAGTTGTTGTTGTGAGTGGCAGCGAGGTGTAGTCTCGTCCTTATATGCCTTCCTGCTAACCTTTATTTTCATAGTTCCTTGATAATGTGAGAAGTCACAAAAGAGTTTAGCATTTCACTATTTTTTCACAATGGTTGATTTGCATATTGTGATATCACCTGTTTACTGTGATATATATATATATATATATATATATATATATATATATATATATATATATATATATATATATATATATATATATATATATATATATATATATATATATATATATATATATATATATTTTTTTTTTTTTTTTTTTTTTTTTATTATCACACTGGCCGATTCCCACCAAGGCAGGGTGGCCCGAAAAAGAAAAACTTTCACCATCATTCGCTCCATCACTGTCTTGCCAGAAGGGTGCTTTACACTACAGTTTTTAAACTGCAACATTAACACCCCTCCTTCAGAGTGCAGACACTGTACTTCCCATCTCCAGGACTCAAGTCCGGCCTGCCGGTTTCCCTGAATCCCTTCATAAATGTTACTTTGCTCACACTCCAACAGCACGTCAAGTATTAAAAACCATTTGTCTCCATTCACTCCTATCAAACACGCTCACGCATGCCTGCTGGAAGTCCAAGCCCCTCACACACAAAACCTCCTTTACCCCCTCCCTCCAACCCTTCCTAGGCCGACCCCTACCCCGCCTTCCTTCCACTACAGACTGATACACTCTTGAAGTCATTCTGTTTCGCTCCATTCTCTCTACATGTCCGAACCACCTCAACAATCCTTCCTCAGCCCTCTGGACAACAGTTTTGGTAATCCCGCACCTCCTCCTAACTTCCAAACTTCGAATTCTCTGCATTATATTCACACCACACATTGCCCTCAGACATGACATCTCCACTGCCTCCAGCCTTCTCCTCGCTGCAACATTCATCACCCACGCTTCACACCCATATAAGAGCGTTGGTAAAACTATACTCTCATACATTCCCCTCTTTGCCTCCAAGGACAAAGTTCTTTGTCTCCACAGACTCCTAAGTGCACCACTCACTCTTTTTCCCTCATCAATTCTATGATTCACCTCATCTTTCATAGACCCATCCGCTGACACGTCCACTCCCAAATATCTGAATACATTCACCTCCTCCATACTCTCTCCCTCCAATCTGATATCCAATCTTTCATCACCTAATCTTTTTGTTATCCTTATAACCTTACTCTTTCCTGTATTCACCTTTAATTTTCTTCTTTTGCACACCCTACCAAATTCATCCACCAATCTCTGCAGCTTCTCTTCAGAATCTCCCAAGAGCACAGTGTCATCAGCAAAGAGCAGCTGTGACAACTCCCACCCTGTGTGTGATTCTTTATCTTTTAACTCCACGCCTCTTGCCAAGACCCTCGCATTTACTTCTCTTACAACCCCATCTATAAATATATTAAACAACCACGGTGACATCACACATCCTTGTCTAAGGCCTACTTTTACTGGGAAAAAATTTCCCTCTTTTCTACATACTCTAACTTGAGCCTCACTATCCTCGTAAAAACTCTTCACTGCTTTCAGTAACCTACCTCCTACACCATACACTTGCAACATCTGCCACATTGCCCCCCTATCCACCCTGTCATACGCCTTTTCCAAATCCATAAATGCCACAAAGACCTCTTTAGCCTTATCTAAATACTGTTCACTTGTATATATATATATATATATATATATATATATATATATATATATATATATATATATATATATATATATATATTCATATATATATACTGGTTACAGTTGACTTACAGTTCTGCTTAAGAAGCACTTGTTCTTGAGTTTCCACAGCCTTTCACGAAAGACACTATGTGATGAAGGACCGATGACCAGCTGACGTCTCGTACTGTGTTTCCAGCTATCACTGCTATCACTGCTATCACTGCTATCACTGCTATCACTGCTATCACTACTATCGGTAGGTAGATACCTTATCATACTGACATCAGCTATCAAGTTCCTCTTGTTAGCAACTCCACGACGACATTACCTACTCTAGGGCTCATAGACCGTGTATCTAGGCTCATAGACCGTGTATCTAGGCTCATAGACCGTGTATCTGGGCTCATAGACCGTGTATCTAGTCTCATAGACCGTGTATCTAGGCTCATAGACCGTGTATCTAGGCTCATAGACCGTGTATCTGGGCTCATAGACCGTGTATCTAGTCTCATAGACCGTGTATCTAGGCTCATAGACCGTGTATCTAGGCTCATAGACCGTGTATCTAGGCTCATAGACCGTGTATCTGGGCTCATAGACCGTGTATCTAGTCTCATAGACCGTGTATCTAGGCTCATAGACCGTGTATCTAGGCTCATAGACCGTGTATCTAGGCTCATAGACCGTGTATCTGGGCTCATAGACCGTGTATCTAGGCTCATAGACCGTGTATCTAGGCTCATAGACCGTGTATCTAGGCTCATAGACCGTGTATCTAGGCTCATAGACCGTGTATCTAGGCTCATAGACCGTGTATCTGGGCTCATAGACCGTGTATCTAGGCTCATAGACCGTGTATCTAGGCTCATAGACCGTGTATCTAGGCTCATAGACCGTGTATCTGGGCTCATAGACCGTGTATCTAGGCTCATAGACCGTGTATCTAGGCTCATAGACCGTGTATCTAGGCTCATAGACCGTGTATCTAGGCTCATAGACCGTGTATCTAGGCTCATAGACCGTGTATCTAGGCTCATAGACCGTGTATCTAGGCTCATAGACCGTGTATCTAGGCTCATAGACCGTGTATTCTGGGCTCATAGACCGTGTATCTAGGCTCATAGACCGTGTATCTAGTCTCATAGACCGTGTATTCTGGGCTCATAGACCGTGTATCTAGTCTCATAGACCGTGTATCTAGGCTCATAGACCGTGTATCTGGGCTCATAGACCGTGTATCTAGGCTCATAGACCGTGTATCTAGGCTCATAGACCGTGTATTCTGGGCTCATAGACCGTGTATCTAGGCTCATAGACCGTGTATCTAGTCTCATAGATCGTGTATCTGGGCTCATAGACCGTGTATCTAGGCTCATAGACCGTGTATTCTGGGCTCATAGACCGTGTATCTAGGCTCATAGACCGTGTATCTAGGCTCATAGACCGTGTATCTAGGCTCATAGACCGTGTATCTAGTCTCATAGATCGTGTATCTGGGCTCATAGACCGTGTATCTAGGCTTATAGACCGTGTATTCTGGGCTCATAGACCGTGTATCTAGGCTTATAGACCGTGTATTCTGGGCTCATAGACCGTGTATCTAGGCTTATAGACCGTGTATTCTGGGCTCATAGACCGTGTATCTGGGCTCATAGACCGTGTATCTAGGCTCATAGACCGTGTATCTAGGCTCATAGACCGTGTATCTAGTCTCATAGATCGTGTATCTGGGCTCATAGACCGTGTATCTAGGCTCATAGACCGTGTATTCTGGGCTCATAGACCGTGTATCTAGGCTCATAGACCGTGTATCTAGGCTTATAGACCGTGTATCTAGGCTTATAGACCGTGTATTCTGGGCTCATAGACCGTGTATCTAGTCTCATAGATCGTGTATCTAGGCTCATAGACCGTGTATCTAGGCTTATAGACCGTGTATTCTGGGCTCATAGACCGTGTATCTAGGCTTATAGACCGTGTATTCTGGGCTCATAGACCGTGTATCTGGGCTCATAGACCGTGTATCTAGGCTCATAGACCGTGTATCTAGGCTCATAGACCGTGTATCTAGTCTCATAGATCGTGTATCTGGGCTCATAGACCGTGTATCTAGGCTCATAGACCGTGTATTCTGGGCTCATAGACCGTGTATCTAGGCTCATAGACCGTGTATCTAGGCTTATAGACCGTGTATTCTGGGCTCATAGACCGTGTATCTAGGCTCATAGACCGTGTATCTGGGCTCATAGACCGTGTATCTAGGCTCATAGACCGTGTATTCTGGGCTCATAGACCGTGTATCTAGGCTCATAGACCGTGTATTCTGGGCTCATAGACCGTGTATCTGGGCTCATAGACCGTGTATCTAGGCTCATAGACCGTGTATCTGGGCTCATAGACCGTGTATCTAGGCTCATAGACCGTGTATTCTGGGCTCATAGACCGTGTATCTAGGCTCATAGACCCTGTATCTAGGCTCATAGACCGTGTATCTAGGCTTATAGACCGTGTATTCTGGGCTCATAGACCGTGTATCTAAGCTCATAGACCGTGTATCTGGGCTCATAGACCGTGTATCTAGGCTCATAGACCGTGTATTCTGGGCTCATAGACCGTGTATCTAGGCTCATAGACCGTGTATTCTGGGCTCATAGACCGTGTATCTAGGCTCATAGACCGTGTATTCTGGGCTCATAGACCGTGTATCTAGGCTCATAGACCGTGTATTCTGGGCTCATAGACCGTGTATCTGGGCTCATAGACCGTGTATCTAGGCTCATAGACCGTGTATCTGGGCTCATAGACCGTGTATCTAGGCTCATAGACCGTGTATTCTGGGCTCATAGACCGTGTATCTAGGCTCATAGACCCTGTATCTAGGCTCATAGACCGTGTATCTAGGCTTATAGACCGTGTATTCTGGGCTCATAGACCGTGTATCTAAGCTCATAGACCGTGTATCTGGGCTCATAGACCGTGTATCTAGGCTCATAGACCCTGTATTCTGGGCTCATAGACCGTGTATCTAGGCTCATAGACCGTGTATTCTGGGCTCATAGACCGTGTATCTAGGCTCATAGACCGTGTATTCTGGGCTCATAGACCGTGTATCTAGGCTCATAGACCGTGTATTCTGGGCTCATAGACCGTGTATCTGCAGCGTGTGTGTAACGACCTTTTTATATGTAACAGCAGAGTTTCCCCTGGTGGTCCCACTGGACTTGTATGTTATCCACTCTCCCACTTATTTCCACTTCTTAAACACTCTTACCTTGAAGAAATACTTCGTAATATCTCCGTGGTGGCTCATCTGAATCTGTGACTGCCGACTTTGTCCTCTTGTTCTTCCTGAATCTCTAATAAACTATCCTGCGCATGGAAATAAGTCACTTCGTCTGACTTTTTTTGGGGTTATTCTAAGTAATTTACACTATACGTATTTGATAATTATACTTATGTGTACCGGTGCCTAAATCAACTCACTAACTTGGAAAATTAGTTATACTAAATGTATTTCAGTAACAATCCAAAGGTTCCTTTGGTTAAGATACATCAGCGTTGAAAGTTTGAAGTCCATCGGTTGTGGCATTCACAAGTTATTGTACGACAACCAGTGTTTCAATTTTTCGAATATCTTCAATAAAATTAGCAAATTAGTAGTTCATTAGTGAAAGCCAAACCTTTCTCAAGTCACACCAGTGTTTAATGTTTGAAACCGATCAGAGAAGGTATCCTTCAGTTATTGAACGGGAAACAAAAATACTTAATAAACTTACCAGATTAAAGTTTACATACCAATAAATGAAAGCGAATCTTACTCTGAGAGAGTCACCAGCACTTTGAGCGATTAGAGTTACAAGTGGAGAGAAGTAGGACGAATGAAGCCAAATTACAAGAGAGGGGACTACACAGGCATGAGGAGCTTCTTGCATGAAGTTCAGTGGGACAGAAAACTGGCAGGGAAATCGGTAAATGAGATGATGGTATATGTGACAACAATTTGCAAGGCAGCAGAAGAGAGGTTTGTACCCAAGGGTAACAGAAATAACGAGAAGGCCAGGATGAGCCCGTGGATCACCCAAAGGTGTAGAGAGGCCAAAACTAAGTGTGCTAGAGAACTGAAGAAGTCTAAAAGGCAAATGACTCAGAAGAATAAGGAGAGCAGTCTTAGAGCTAGAAATGAATATGCTCAGGTAAGGAGGGAGCCCAACGACTGTATGAAAATGACATAGCAGCGAAAGCCAAATCTGACCCGAAGCTGTTGTACAGCCACATCAGGAGGAAAACAACAGTCAAAGACCAGGTAATCAAGCTTAGGAAGGAAGGAGGGGAGATCACAAGAAACGACCGAGAAGTGTGTGAGGAACTCACACGAGATTCAAAGAAGTATTCACAGTGGAGTCAGAAAGGATTCCAGAAAGACGGAGACGTGGGGTACATCATCAAGTGTTGGACCCAATACATACAACCGAGGAGGAGATGAAGAGGCAGCAAAGCGAGCTTGATACCTCACAGGCGATGGGGCCGGATAACATCTCTCCATGGGTCGTGAGTGAGGGAGCAGAAGCGCTCTGTTAACCACTAACAACAATCCTCAACAAATCTATCGAAACAGGGCGACTACCAGAGGTGTAAAATACAGCAAATGTAGTCCCAGTTTTTAACAAAGGAGACAGACAAGAAGCATTAAAAGCATTAAACTACAAACCAGTGTCACTGACATGTATAATATGAAGAGTCAAGGATAAGATTTTCAGAAGAAGAGTTGTGGAGCACCTAGAAAGGAATGAGCTTATCAACGACAACCAGCACGGTTTCAGGGGACAGTCATCCAATTTTCCGCGCGCTCTTAAATAAAATCGAAAAATTATGGAAATTGAGTTATATATACAGAAAAATAGCTTAACTCTTTGGCAATACAATGGTACCAGAATGAATGTTCTAAGTAAGTAAGTTTATTCAGGTATACACAAATACAGTTACACAGAATTATCATACATAGCAGCATATGTGTAGAGAACCTGGGATAACCCAAAAAAGTCAGAGTGACTTATTTCCATTGGAGTCCTTTTACCTTATTATTAAAATATAAAGGTTATAATATTTTCTTATTATTCTACAATGAAGATAACATCTTATTATCATACTAAAAAGATTATCTACTACACGAGGGTCATTAAGACTATCTACAATACGAGGGTCATTACTAGGAATAAGGTAAAATTTACACGTATGTTAGCTAAAAAATAGAAAATCATTCTCCTCCCTTTCTGTAGCTACATTCATCAGACACCTTTTGGCACTCTTCTTGAACTGGCTCATGCTATGACTGGCTTTGACATGTGCGGGTAGTCTGTTTCATTCCTTTATTGCTGTACAATAAAAGGTGTTTGAAGCCTGGCCAATGACTGTGGGTACTACAAAGTTGTGCTCTCTCCCCCTAGTACTATGATTGCTTTGGTTCCCAACCTTGACAAAATTGACAGCGAGATATTCTGGACACTGTTTGTAAGCAATTTTATAAACATGATTTAGCTTCAGTTGTTTTACTCTGTCTTCAACATTCAGCATAACCAACTGCTGTAATTCATCCTGGCCTACATGTTCTCTTGGTCCCAGCCCCAGGATGAATCTTACGATTTTGTTTTGGGTTTATTATTTTTATTATTAAAGATTAGCCGGTATTCTCCCGGCCCGGGCCTTTTCCAAGTGGTGGCCCGGCCTTGGCTCCCTCTTTAGGGAGTGTCTGAGATCTAAGTCTCCCATAGGAGGAGCGCAGTAAGGCCTGAGTGGTTGAGGGGAGAGGACGTGTGTGTTGAGTGAGGCCCTAGGCCTTCTATATCAGAACTGCTTATCTCACCCGACTGATAACTCATCATGCAACAAATATCGTTGGAGCGCAGCTGATTTGCTGCTGGAACTCTTATGTGTGAACTGTGATATACCTAGTGAAACACAAACGTTGATTTGAAGTGGCTGTAGGAGGCCTTCCTTCACTCCACCTCGCCTGTCTCCCCTCCTTCCTCGATTTGGAACTCAGCCATTCGCCTCTATTTACTTATGGTCTAGAGGCGGTTTTTGCCAGACCACGTAAATGCTTGAGTGCCCGTGTCAGTCCTCTGTGCCGCACTCCACTCATCTTACGAATATGTCTCCTGTGTGCCTACCTGCCTGCTACAATAAAATATCCAAGTGGTTGACACGGGCTTAGCAAGTACATTCAAGCAAGCTTGAAAGCAGCACTCCAAGCTAGCCAGGACAAGCTAAGGCAGCCTGCAGTTACAGCTCCTGACCCCCAGCATGTCTACGTATACATTCTACAGTGCTGCTGGCGTACCAGTGTTTCCTGTAGTGGCTTAGTTAAGAACAATTTAACGAGCATTGCAGTACTAACTTTTTAAGTGGGACATGCCAGAGGTTCACCTATAAACATAGTAAGTTTGTGCTAAGTGCATTCACCACAGAGTGAACATTCGTCTGTCATATGTGTGCTAGAAGTGTTAAGTGCTGCAGGTTTGTTGTAACTATTTGCACGAGTGGATTTCACTGACTTAGGACATTGTGCTACTATCAGTACCTACGTAGGCTTAAAATGAGTGAAGAATGTCTGGCCTGCTGGGTGACCTTGAAAATGGCACTATAAGACCCGCATGCCACTTACACCCATACTGCGTGTGTCTAGTGAGGTGAATGTCCCTTCCTCGACTTTCCTATTCACCGGTATCCCTTAGCTCGTCGCCATTATCTACATATGGGATAAGGGCGAGTTTAGCCGATCCAGGATAAACAGCACAGCAAGCCACCAGTGAAGGCCAAGTTACATGCAGTTACATCTGTTCTGAATCCCAGAATGCCTTTGTGAACGTTCTACAGTGTTCCGGCCGTACCTTCGGTGTTGTGAGAACTCCTGTGTGTGAGTTGTGACTAGGGATATACCTAGTGAAACACTGGAATTAGTTTTCCGTTTTGAAAGGCTAGTACCTGGTAACTCCTTTGGAGACGGCTTTTTAACTGTAACAAGCCAGAGGTTCATCTATAAACATATTAAGTTTGTGCTGATTTGTTTGTCCACAGTGAAAATTTGTCTGTCATTCCTAGACACGTGTGCTAGCTGTGTTAAGTGCTGTGGGTTTGGAGTAATTAACGAGTAGTGCAATATTGGTAACTCTCGAGACGACTGTGACCCCGTGAATGACCTTGAAAATCGCACTGCGACCCGCAGGCCACTACACCCATATTGCCTGTGTCTAGCGAGGTGAATATCCCTTCCTTGTCCCTTCTATTCACCGGTATCCTTTAGCCCAGTGGTTCCCAAACTGGGGGTAAATTACCCCCTGGGGGTAATTTAACCATTTTTGGGGGGTAATGGAGGGGTGACAGAAAAAAGTTATGAATTCTGAAAATCAAGAAAACAATGCGGTACCCGGTATGAGGATTATTGTTAACTTTGTCTTAGTATATAAAGTTGTAAAGTAAACCTATTATAAGTAAGTAATAAAGTTAAACCAAATAACAATAAACATCAAAAACTAATATACAGTATTAGAAAAGAAGAAATATATAGCTAAGTGTGTGGAAACCCAAAAGTATTTTGACAAGTATGCTTCAGGACAAAAGTCACTCAGTAGCCCAGATCGACCTGTCCATCACACTGTGACTGCATTTCTGGGGAAACTGAGACTCTGGATTCGGCGCTTGGAGAAAGGAGTGATCTCCCAGTTTCCCACCCTAGACCAGTTTGTTGAGGAGAATAGTCATGATACTGGATCACTTCTACAGACCATCAACAAAGAAATGAGCGACCATTTGAAGGGGCTTGAAACAAGCATGCATCACTACTTTCCAGAGAGTGACCAAGAAACAGCCACTCTTCAGTGGATCATTCATCCCTTCTCTGTACCTGATGATGCCATTCATGATGATGATTTCCCTGCAAAGGAGGAGTGGATCACAATGCGAGCCAATGAAGCCTTGAAAATCGAATTCCAAAACCAAAATGCAGATTCCTTTTGGATTTCACGACTACCTGACTCGCCAACTCTGTCCAAGAGAGCCTTGAAGTTGTTGGTATCATTCTCAACAACGTATCTGTGCGAGAAGGGCTTCTCAACTGTGCTGGGTATGAAAACAAAAAAGAGGACTCGCTTGAATGTTGCAAACGATGCCAGGCTGGCACTTTCAACCACGAAGCCAAGAATTCCTAAACTAGCTTCAAGTATGCAACTCCATCCATCCCACTGATGTTCTTGACATCTTTGGTAATAGTCATTAGAGATGCACGATGTTCAAATACAATAAATAAAAGAAAATATCTCAAGTGTTTTAATTTAGCCATATATATCAATAATAACAACATTTTGTGAAAGGGGTAACATGCTTTATGTGGCATGTTAAATTGGGTAACAAGCTGAAAAAGTTTGGGAACCACTGCTTTAGCCCATCGCCAGTGTGAAACTCCTGTCAGCTATGAGTATAGCTGATGGTGTTGACGTAGATGATGGTGAAGGCAGATTTGAAACATATTTTAGTAAACAGGCTCGGAAAAAAGAACGAGGCTTCCAGAGAAAGCTTGCTGAAAGCAATACAGTGGGCGCACACCCTCCCAAAGCTGTCAGGTTAGATTTCCCTAACAACACTGATCAAGAGACCAAGTGTAACTGGTTTTTCGAAGCTAGTATAGACAATCATGAGAAAACGATCAAGTTTGTCCACGATGAGGATAACTACGTCTTTGTGCCTAATGAATCAGCATTTATAGACAAACTTCTCACTCGCGAATATGCCAACATCAAACTCCGAGCAGCCCCACCAAGGGCACCTAAAGTGCTTATTGTCATCTATAACGTCAACAAGCACTTGAATCCTCAATATCTGGTGTCAGAGCAAGTTACAAGCCCTCGTCGACTTTCCAACGGTCTGATATTAGCTGAGTGGACTGGCCAGGGGACTCTGCCACGCTATATTCACTCCCGCGCAGCCCTCAACAGACGCTATTACATTGCAGTGTACAGACCTCCTCAACGTCGATGTTATAAGTGTCAACGCTGGGGCCACATTGCCAGGAAATGCCCATCTAAGTCACACTGGTGTGCAGTGTGTGCCAATGCTCATCCTTCTGAAAGGTGTTATGATATGATCAAACAGCAACAGACTGTTGCTAAACAATGTATCAATTGTAAGACCTCAGGAGTCACAGCAGCTCATACTGACTGCAGTGTGAGGGCTGATCGCATCGCAGCCAACCGCACTTCACCCTGTACCCCTCATTATGACTCCCCAGGACTACCAGGTACCTCGAGTCTGAATACTGGCTCATGCCTGCCCTCAGACAATGGGGTTGAGCACCTCACCTGGGGAGCACGTCAACAGACCCCCATCACGTCGGCTGTCAATACCAGCCTAGCTGAGTCAGCTGACAGTCAGCCAACGAGCTCAGCTGACCGGGACTTCACGTCTCCAGATGTTCCAAGTCTTGCTCCTGTGGTATACAACCTGATGTCGCGCATAAAAGTACTGGAAACACAACAATTTCTCCTGAAACAACAACTTGAACAACACAAGGAAAGATGTGTAGAGTGTACCAATAACAAGATTGTCACAATTTGTGAAAGCAAGTGTAAGGCTGCTGAACAAGGTGGTGGTGGTGTTCTTAATTACAGTAATGACGAATATAATACTTGTGTTGATAACTGTAGTGAGCATCATAATGAAGGCTATGGTGTCAATGATGTTAGTAATAGTGATGACCGTAATATAAGTGGTGGTGAAGAGTGTGATGAGGGCAATGGTGTCTATAATGTTAGTAATAGTGATGAGCGTAATATAAGTGGTGGTGAAGAGTGTGATGAGAGCGGTGGTGTCTATAATGTTAGTAATAGTGATGAGCGTAATATAAGTGGTGGTGAAGAGTGTGATGAGAGCGGTGGTGTCTATAATGTTAGTAATAGTGATGAGCGTAATATAAGTGGTGGTGAAGAGTGTGATGAGAGCAGTGGTGTCTATAATGTTAGTAATAGTGATGAGCATAATATAAGTGGTGGTGCAGAGTGTGATGAGGTTAGTCACATAGACATTAATGTTGAATACAATACTGTTGATAAATATAATGAACACAATGTTGGTAGTGGCGCTGGTGATGACAGTTGTAGTGTTGCGTGTAATGTTAGTGGAGGAGGGAATGTGAGTGGTGGTGTCACCTATCATACATTCACACATAAACAGCGTCGTGCTCTGGGTTTACGAAGACTCCCACGAGGCCTTACAACTGGAAGTGCACTTACAAAACTCATGGACAAGGGTAGCACTGTTGACATTGATAAGGTCTGCTATTTATATGAACAATTTTTTCATTATGCTGAGAAACTCAAGATGATCCCAGGACTACTATAATGGATCAAAACTCGTATAAACTTTCTATATTAAGCTGGAATATTGCATCACTTAGAAAAAGACTTCCTGACCTTCATCATAAAGTAACCACCGAACCCATTGATGTTGTGTGTCTACAAGAGTGCAGAGTCCCTGAAAAATCCCAACCCCCTAAATTACCATCATTTGTTGCATATAACCTCAAATCTACTAACTCTTGTGTTCTATATATTAAAAAATCGCTTCCCCATCAACTTCTTGCACATAAGAAAACAGAGGGGCTACAATATCACGGTGTTAGGATTTATATAGGGAACTCTGCTCTCAACATATTTAACTTGTATGCTCCTGCTGATAAATTTAATTACTTGGAGCTCCCAACTTGTGCTCATTCTGAGCCTACTCTTATTATTGGCGATTACAATGCGAGACACAAAAGCATTGGAAACTCACAGTTTGGTAATCGTAATGGTAATCAACTGTTGTCACTCTTAAACAGTCATGATAATGTCCAAATTGTAGGTGACCTTGAACCCACACATATCTATGGAGGTGTCCTTGATCTGTGCCTGGGCTTCAACATTACTTCTGCCAGCTGTGAGTCTTCCATTGTAACAGATATAGCGTCTGATCATTTCCCTAGGCTAACCTCACTAGATATTGGTAATACTATCCTTCCTGGTGGGATATTCAAACGGAAACGTTTTAATGTTCCCACTGATCAGCATGATGACTTTGTTGCACATGTGACTGACTGGTATAATTCCTATGAGTGTTCCTCTGTAGAGACCTTTAACAATGATCTTGTGAGCAGTATTCAGAACTACTTAGAGCCGCCACTGCAACCTCTTGGTACTCTAAACCCAACAAACTTCCGTAATAATCATACCTCCTTCAAAAACCATACTTATTACAATGATTCTAAACTTCGTACACTGAAACGTACTGCTCGCAGACTAGGCCTAGCCTATAGAAAACATCGTACCCCTGGAATGCTGAGGCTCTTCCAAACTGCCCTTGCTGCTGCCAGAGAGCGTATGACAGAGCTGCGGCAAACAGACTGGGAAAAATTTGTCAACGGTCTTAATGCTCACACCCCACTTAGCCGGGCATGGAGGGACATAAATAGAATTAAGGGTAACAGAACTGGGCAGATCGCGCACCCTCATCCCTTGCATAGGGCGAATGAGTTAGTCAGTGCTTGGGCTGCTACATCTAGCTATGACACTCTTCCCAGTACCACACAGGCGAAATTAAATGACAAATATGATGCAAGGGAGAGACTTGTTTGCTTTATGCTCAGCAAGGCAGATGATTGCAACATTCCTTTCACTAATTATGAACTTGATGCAGCACTAAGGGCAACTCCACGTCGCCTGGTG
The DNA here is from genome assembly GCF_038502225.1 of Cherax quadricarinatus. Lineage (NCBI taxonomy): Eukaryota > Metazoa > Arthropoda > Malacostraca > Decapoda > Parastacidae > Cherax > Cherax quadricarinatus. The sequence goes on along the minus strand of NC_091293.1, from coordinate 9,996,785 downwards.
AGGATGGTATTACTTACAACATACTCAGATTGCTGTGTCGAGTACCAGGTAATCCATTACTTGAATTATATAACATGAGCTATGTAACTGGGGAGCTCCCTCAATCTTGGACCAACAGCCTCATCATTCCAATTCCTAAGCCCAATCAACAAAATGCATTTCGCCCAATATCTCTTACTAGCTGCTTGTGTAAAACATTTGAGAGAATGATTCTTAATCGTCTCATGTACAGAATCAAACAATTTTTGTCTCCCCGGTTACATGGTTTCATGCATGGAAGGAGCGTGCATCATTGCATAGCCACCTTTCTCACCCTGCACACTGACAGCTCATACACTACCTTCCTTGACCTTAAATCCGCTTTCGATGTAGCCAACCGACATGTAATCATTAGTGAACTTGCCAGAATGGATGTTGGAGGATGGCTTCTCCGCTGGATTAAAGGCTACCTGTCCAACAGAAAATCGTCTGTGTTGTTCCAGGGACATAGAAGTGTAACTAAAGACTTTGAATTAGGAACCCCACAGGGAGGTGTGCTCAGTCCCACACTGTTCAATATTCTAATTAATGCATTACTTAATGCTATGCCTAGTCAGCCCCATCATTATGTGATTAGTTTTGCTGATGATATAATGATTCACACCACCGGATTCTCCAACACCCAAAACATTCTTAATCATGTACTAGCCTCGTGTCAGGACCTGGGGTTGATAATCTCTACTGATAAAACAAAGATACTCAATAGGCGTCCTCCTCGACAGAGAGGCACAGTTCGTCAGATCCAATTGCATGATGGGTCTCTTCTAGAATATGTAAGCAGATACAGGTATCTAGGCTTTGAGGTTCCACTACTTGGACCTGTTGTAACAAGACTTTGTCGCCAATACAAAGAAAGACTAAGAGCACTTAGAGTTGTGGCTGGGTTTCACCCCAGGTATGGTGCTACTATTAAAATTGTGAAAATGATGTATCTTGCTTATATTAGATCATTGGTTGATTATGTTGCGCCACTACTTTCTCTTGGTTCTGACTGGAAGCTTGGAGGGCTGGAAAAACTGCAGAACGAAGCAATGAGGATCATTTTAGGATGCCCTCCTACTGCCAAAATTTTAAATATGCAGAAAGAACTTAATATTCCAAGCATCAGAGATCGTGTTACTGAAAGAAATGTCCTAATTGGGGTTAATATGCTCAGGCAAGCTCATTCAAACCCCTGCACAGAAGCCCTCCAAACTTTCCTCAGCACTGGTGAACACTCCTCCAGATGGATCGAAAAAACTGGAACCGACCTCCGCATGAATCAGATACATGATCTATGTCAAGTAAGGCAACAGCGACACTTCTCCGCTCCATGGAATATTACCCCATTCCAAACTACCATTCCTCCATTTCCCCCCAAACTACTTCTTAAATCACAACCAAAACTTCGCCTTGAAGCCAAACATGAGGCCTTAAGCTGTATTGATAACTTAGTCACACAGCACACACTCTCGCAAATTATTTACGCTGATGGTTCTGTTCACCAATCCACTGGTGCAGCTGGTAGTGCTGCTGTTGTCGTACAGAGTGATGGCTCTCTTAAAGAAATTGGAGCACACATCAATAATTGGGCCTCTTCCCTTCAGACAGAACAGTTTGCCATACTCCTTGCACTGAAATGCATCTATGTATCAAAGATTGACAGTTTAATTGTAACTGATTCTCTGTCATCCATAAATGCTCTCAACTCATTAAGCATAAATTGTGGCATGCTTGTGTCAGAAGCCAGACACAGGTATGGTAGGATTGTGGACAGTGGAGTCAGAGTGCACATGCTGTGGATTCCATCTCACATTGGTCTTCAGATGCATGATAGAACTGATAAATTGGCTAAGCTGTATGCTTTCAAAGAGGGAGTAGATTACAATCTTGGCTTGTCAGGTAGTAGTTTGAGAACAATAATACGAAAAGAACTTCAACTGAATTTTATGGACTTAAGGCTCAGGGAGATTGACACCAGTGAGTCCATCTATCATCACTCTATCATGCAGGAGGAGCCACATGTCTATGGTGCATCCAACAAAATAAGCAGACTCTTGGATGTCACTACTGCCCGGCTCCGGCTGGGTTACAAGTATCTTTGGCAGGTTAAATCACCACCACCAGATGTAGACCAAACGAAATGTAAACTTTGCCAGATGGACTATTGTCACACCCTGCGTCATTATGTACTGGAGTGTGATAAAATTAATGAATTTAGAAACAACTCACTCAGAAATGTTCAAGAAATGGCAAAGTATTTTATCCACAGTGGTATATTGCAGACCATTCTGGAGAAATACCCTGACTTTGCTAGCTGTAAATAAAGCATTACCACATGTGTGCATGTGTGTACTCACCTATTTGTGGTTGCAGGGGTCGAGTCCTAGCTCCTGGCCCCGCCTCTTCACCGGTTGCTACTAGGCCCTCTCTCTCCCCGCTCCATGAGCTTTATCAAACCTCGTCTTAAAACTGTGTATGGTTCCTGCCTCCACTACGTCATTTTCTAGGCTATTCCACTGCCTTACAACTCTATGACTGAAGAAATACTTCCTACTATCTCTCTGACTCATTTGTGTCTTCAACTTCCAATTGTGGCCTCTTGTTTCTGTGTCCCCTCCCTGGAACATCCTGTCTTTGTCCACCTTGTCTATTCCACGCAGTATTTTATATGTCGTTATCATGTCTCCCCTGACCCTCCTGTCCTCCAGTGTCATCAGGCCGATTTCCCTTAATCTTTCTTCATAGGACATTCCCCTTAGCTCTGGAACTAACCTTGTCGCAAACCTTTGTACTTTCTCTAGTTTCTTGACGTGCTTTATCAAGTGCGGGTTCCAAACAGGTGCTGCATACTCCAGTATGGGCCTGACATACACGGTGTACAGTGTCTTGAATGATTCCTTACTAAGGTATCGGAATGCTGTTCTCAGGTTTGCCAGGCGCCCATATGCTGCAGCAGTTATCTGATTGATGTGTGCTTCCGGAGACATGCTCGGTGTTATACTCACCCCAAGATCTTTCTCCTTGAGTGAGGTTTGCAGTCTTTGGCCACCTAGCCTATACTCTGTCTGTGGTCTTCTGTGCCCATCCCCTATCTTCATGACTTTGCATTTGGCAGGATTAAATTCGAGAAGCCATTTGCTGGACCAGGTGTCCAGTCTGTCCAGGTCTCTTTGAAGTCCTGCCTGGTCCTCATCAGATTTAATTCTCCTCATTAACTTCACATCATCTGCAAACAGGGACACTTCTGAGTCTAACCCTTCCGTCATGTCGTGTGTGTGTGTGTGTGTGTGTGTGTGTGTGTGTGTGTGTGTGTGTGTGTGTGTGTGTGTGTGTGTGTGTGTGTGTTTGAGTGTGTGTGTGTGTGTGTGTGTGTGTGTGTGTGTGTGTGTATGTGTGTGCATTCACCTAGTTGAGATTGCAGGGGTCGAGTCCAGGCTCCTGTGTGTGTGTGTGTGTGTGTATCATGTGGGGGTTCGAACACGTGGATAGGGTAAAGTAATACTAACGTAGGCTGGAAGTACGTATAATTACGGATAATGTGTGAAGCGCCCAAACAGCCGTGGCCTGCCTCCTTGCTCACTCTCGTATAACTGACCGCCCACAGTACCCATATGTGAGGGGGTCTTTGAAATACTGCTGAGGTCAGCGGCAATATGAATACAGACAGTGACTCAGGCAGAGACGGTTGGTAGTGAGTCATCTACTGGTACACTGGTTACTGGTAACTGGTTACTACTACTGAGAGCTCGGCGACGCTAACGTATGTCGTCCCGACATACAACTAATACAAACTAGAGATGGCAGGTGTATGGCTTGGGCTGATTCTATACAATGTCAAAGTGCACAACAATTGAACATTATAACATACATAAGTAGAACATTGGAATGGAAGCTTACGTAACTGAAACTGTAATGCAATACAAGGTATAATATAGTACAACTCATCGAATGAAACTCATCAAATGAAACTCATCGAATGAAACTCAATGTTGAGATTACAAGTGATAAAAAAAAATTTGATCGATCGATCTGTATTCATGTGATCTACGGATTCTGAGGAAGAATATATACAAAGAAAGAAGTGTTTAACAGAAAGGCAGATTCGTTGCACTCAAATCTAGACTGTTAACTCTCAGAATGCAGAGAGAACATGAACACAAAAAAAAATTCTTGAATACTGATAAGTTGATACTGTAATTATTCATCTATACAGGTTATTTACATTTAACCCCAACTCTGCTAGGGTGAGATTGACATATGCAGAATGGGTGTCATCTCTGGGAGGATCAAACTCTGTTGCATTGGCTAACTCATGCTGTATTTGAGGCAAATCTGAATTGGAAGTTACAAATGATACTTGAGGATTTCTCAATACCTGTCGTGTACGTAGGGAATAACGACATTCAGGTTGATCGTCTGACTGAGTATCAGAGGAAGAGAGTACAGGATCAGGAGGATTGTCAGAGTCTGTCACATTAGTCTGGGTTGGAACATCATTATCATCACATACTAACTTCATATGATCTAAATGTGATTCTTTATACTGACCAGTACTAATTTCTCTAACCTTATACTTATTACCAGTGATATGGTCAACTACTCGATAAGGACCAACAAACTTTTGATCAAGCTTTGGCATTGCCGACGTTTTGTTAAAGTTAGTCAGCATAACTCTCGAACCTACTTTGATTTTGGATGGCTTTGCTCGAGTGTTTGCGACTCTTGTAAATTCTGCTGTTGATTTATGAAGTGTTTCACGGATTCTTCTTAAAACACTTTGAGCTAAGCTGGTACGAGTTGCTATGAAATCATCAGGGTTGTAATTTGGTTTCGGAATAGAATATAACAACTCATAAGGCAAACGTTTATCTACACTGTATAATGCATAATGTGGAGTGTCACCTATAGAAACATTGTAAGCAGAATTTATAGCACACTGCACATCAGGTATAACTTCATCCCAAGTTTCACTGTTGGGATTGATAGTGGCTCTCAAGACATCAAGTACTTTCTTATTGGTTCGTTCCGCTAACCCATTGCTGGCAGGATGATGAGGAACAATGGTGGATTTAGAGATCTTGTACAAGGTACACAAATTTTCAAGAATCTCATTACAGAATTCACCTCCATTATCTGTTACTAGGGACTTAGGGGTGGTATGCCTGCAGATAATGCGTTCTTTAAACGCTTTAGCTACTGTCTCGGCAGTCTTATCTGCAATAGGAACTAACTCACAATATCTGGTGAAATGGTCTACCATAACACACAGATGTTTGTTGCCTTGGAGGGAACATTGGAAATTAGTTAACAAATCTAGCGCAACTCTTTCCCACGGTTCGCTAGTAGTTGGATACACTTGGATTGGATTAGGGCCATTAACATTACCTTTATGTTGCATGCAGACACTACATTTCTTAACATACTCAGAAATATCAGTTGCCATACGAGGCCAAAAGTATTTCAATCTGGCTTGTTTTACTGAACGATCCATACCAGGGTGTGCAACACCTGGTACATCGTGAACTAGCTGTAAGGCTACATTCACTAGTGACTGTGGAATTACTAACTGGTATACTCTTCTGCTAGGAGTACCCAACTCGGCTGTTCGATACAGTAATTCTTGGTTCATGACAAAGTCACTGATGGGTGCTGGTGGCTTCACAGTCAGAATAAGATCTTCCTGGAGCAGGAATCGAATCACACCAGACCACAAGGGATCGGTTCTTTCTTACTGGAGGAATGAACAAACTCGGTGGAGTGGATGACTCCCCCCGGTTGAAAAAAATTAACGCTGTAACACGCAATATGAGCAAGGGAGAACGAATCTACTATCTCAAACTGCAAGCACAGGAGAAAAGAAATGAACACGGTGAACAATGCTGATATTCAATCTGAGTCGCACACAGTGACACGAGGTATCAGCTATAAACTTCACTTACAAACGTTAACAACTTGGAAGTTACTCGAGAAATAACTTCTTACAATGCACTGATTACTGTCAACTAGGATGGGATCACAATCTGAAACACAACAACAACAACACTCAAGTGAGCACACTAGCCACAGAAACGTCTTTCTGCACGGCTTGTGGCATCAGCAAGAGATGGCATAACTCGTTGCAAGTAAAGTTCTTCTCAAAGCGTCCCCTGGGAAGGAACGAATACTTAAACTAGTCGCCATCGCAAGGATAGTAGTCGCACTATCCTGCGTGCATGATATTGTGGCGGAGTCCAGACAGGAGTGACAGTATTACTAGTGCCTGACCGCTCGGCTACGTTAATAAGTAATTTACGGATCTATAGGAACTTAATCTGAACTTTACATTTCGCAGCACTTTAACAAATCTCAGATACAAGCTGTGAGAACAAACACATTGCTCAAGGGCTAGGTATTGTCTTTCAGTCAGTAAGGGAATGTTGGTACTGTGGACTGATTCATATTGACTTTGACTGGCATGATACACTAAGTGAACATTCAAAAGTGACTGGGACATGATCTCAGGGAACTTACTCAAGGACATAAGGCAAAAAAAAAAAAATAGAGAAATGACACAGTAAGCTTAAGTGGAAGAAAATGCTTAACAATTCTGCATAAGTAATAAAAAAATGTTTAAGATACACTGCAAGAGGAAGGACAACTCAATGTAAAGGACTATTGACCAAGAAAAAAAAATTACATTGAAATATACAAGTAAAAATATTACTGGAGACTGAATTAAATGCAAAATGAGCTGTCTTTACTCTTGCTAATAAAGAAATTAACTAATAAAATTTTAAATCAATGTAAAAAGTATAAAAAAAAATCACTAAATTGTTAACTGGGAAATTTAAATATTTTCTAAGAATGCATAAACAAAATTAAAATATAATGCAAAGACAACATCAGGAAAATTAATAAAATGAAAAACAAGATGCAATAATGAACTGAGAATAATAATGCATAAAAATATCAATAAAAGAAAATAATTCACTGCAGAACAAGTTCAACAAAATAATTCACTGCAGAACAAGTGCAACAAAATAAGGCATAGAAATAATCACTGCAATAATAAAGTCTCACTGGGAAAACTCAGGTTAAATAATAAATAAAAATATGAAGAAAAACTGATTGAACACTTTAACTCTTAATTGTAAATTAGACAAAACAATTTACTCAAACAGAGTAAAGAAAACACTTTACGTTAAAAGTAATTAAAATTACATCAAGAGTGAATTTGTTCAAAGAAATATAAAAATATGAATAAAAATAAAACAAAGGAACAAAACGGGAAGTGTAACACTTACAAGTGGCGAGGCAAGTGTAACACTTATAAGTGGTGAGGCAAGTGTAACACTTACAAGTGGCGGGGCACACAACACTTAATCACGTATTCATTATTTTAGTATATTCTTACAACAAAATCTTGCTGTGACTGATACGACAAAAATTTGCTGGCAAAAATAATGGTACACAAGTCTGCGAAAAAATCAGGGAATGAGACACTGCTGGCATACGAAAAAGGTACACATAGAAATAAATGGATAATTTGGTATACTGGGGTGAATATCACTGCATGAAATACAATGACAATTACTGGAGAATACAATGCTGAAAGAATACAAAAAATAATGAATCACTTCACACAGAGTGACTGACTGGTACAGTACACAATAATACTTACTACAGACAGAGAGTAGCATAAAAAAACAGATAAAAAAAAATATGTGATGAGCGATAACACTGAAAATATTGCAAAAAAATAATGAGTCAAAGAAACACTGAGTCTACACTGAAAACACAAGGTTTAGAGTACACAAGAAATTCACTAGAAATGTCTCACACACGTAAATGTCTTTAAATGCAAGAAAAATGTCTCTAAACAGAAAATTATCACTGAAGTCTGGAGTGGTAGACGGGATGACGAGGGAAGATTGTCCTGCAGTGATGACTCCACATACACTCACACTGTCGTCGGAAGAAATGCGCTTTCTCGGTGAACTCACATAATTGGCTTTATCGTCGGCGCTCAGCTACAATCTCTTGACCAATTATTTGAGCCAAAACAGTATTGGGACCCGGTACAAGGGTGCAAACAACCACAGGTAGATGAGGTGGGTGGCTGGAGGTGGGTGGCTGGTGGTGGGTGAGTGAAGTAGAGTGGTGGGGTAGTGGGAGTGTGACTCTCGCTGGCACTCACTGGCACGCACTCCACTCACTACCCACGAAGGTGGCTGATAAGCCACTATGTCACAGGAATGGTGAAGATTCACTCTAGCATAGCATCCAACTGGGAGCACAAAGCGATATATAAGACAATACTTCAGAGGAACTTGCATGGCTTACTTCTCTCTCTCAGCTGGGTTAGAAGCTGGGTTGGCTGACCGGCTTAACCCACGAGAATGGCTGACTGGAAGATGTGTAACGATGCACACAGAACGGAGGAGCAGGTGGATGACAAGAGACAGGCTGGATGATAGGCTGACTGGCTTTCACTTCCACAGTCTGGCTTACTGACTGGCTTAATTGCAAAATCCGGGTCAACCCCTCGGATATTGAGGCAATTAGCACACGAACAAAGCCAGGAAGCTTGAAAAATGGCTGCAACAGGCTTGCAACAGATTTGCAAGCTGGAGTACACAAGGTGGAGGAGGTGAGCGAGGGTAAGCGGCTAGCTATGGTTCACCTTTGACCCTGCCGGCTACTCACAAACATTCTTCTAACGTCTTGAAATACCCGTATTTCAACGCTCCCACACCACTGGCACCATTTGTTATGTGGGGGTTCGAACACGTGGATAGGGTAAAGAAATACTCATGTAGGCTGGTAGTACATATAATTATAACGGTAGGTATGGGGAGCGCCAAACAGCCGTGACCTGCCTCCTTGCTCACTCTCGTATGACTGACTAACCACAGTACCCATATGTGAGGGGGTGTTTGAAATACTGCTGGGTCAGCAACAATATGAATACAGTCAATGATTCACGGAGAGACGGTTGGTAGTGAGTCATCTACTGGTACACTGGTTACTGGTAACTGGATACTACTACTGAGATGTGTGTACTCACCTATTTGTACTCACCTATTTGTGGTTGCAGGGGTCGAGTCCTAGCTCCTGGCCCTGCCTCTTCACCGGTTGCTACTAGGCCCTCTCTCTCCCCGCTCCATGAGCTTTATCAAACCTCGTCTTAAAACTGTGTATGGTTCCTGCCTCCACTACATCATTTTCTAGGCTATTCCACTGCCTTACAACTCTATGACTGAAGAAATACTTCCTACTATCTCTCTGACTCATTTGTGTCTTCAACTTCCAATTGTGGCCTCTTGTTTCTGTGTCCCCTCCCTGGAACATCCTGTCTTTGTCCACCTTGTCTATTCCACGCAGTATTTTATATGTCGTTATCATGTCTCCCCTGACCCTCCTGTCCTCCAGTGTGGTCAGGCCGATTTCCCTTAATCTTTCCTCATAGGACATTCCCCTTAGCTCTGGAACTAACCTTGTCGCAAACCTTTGTACTTTCTCTAGTTTCTTGACGTGCTTTATCAAGTGCGGGTTCCAAACAGGTGCTGCATACTCCAGTATGGGCCTGACATACACGGTGTACAGTGTCTTGAATGATTCCTTACTAAGGTATCGGAATGCTGTTCTCAGGTTTGCCAGGCGCCCATATGCTGCAGCAGTTATCTGATTGATGTGTGCTTCCGGAGACATGCTCGGTGTTATACTCACCCCAAGATCTTTCTCCTTGAGTGAGGTTTGCAGTCTTTGGCCACCTAGCCTATACTCTGTCTGTGGTCTTCTGTGCCCCTCCCCCATCTTCATGACTTTGCATTTGGCAGGATTAAATTCGAGAAGCCATTTGCTGGACCAGGTGTCCAGTCTGTCCAGGTCTCTTTGAAGTCCTGCCTGGTCCTCATCAGATTTAATTCTCCTCATTAACTTCACATCATCTGCAAACAGGGACACTTCTGAGTCTAACCCTTCCGTCATGTCGTTCACATATACCAAAAATAGCACTGGTCCTAGGACCGACCCCTGTGGGACCCCGCTCGTCACAGGTGCCCACTGTGATACATCATTACGTACCATGACTCGTTGTTGCCTCCCTGTCAGGTATTCTCTGATCCATTGCAGTGCCCTTCCTGTTATATGCGCCTGGTGCTCTAGCTTCTGCACTAATCTCTTGTGAGGAACTGTGTCAAAGGCCTTCTTGCAGTCCAAGAAGATGCAATCAACCCACCCCTCTCTCTCTTGTCTTACTTCTGTTATTTTATCATAAAACTCCAGAAGGTTTGTGACACAGGATTTGCCTTCCGTGAATCCGTGCTGGTTGGCATTTATACTCCTGTTCCGTTCCAGGTGCTCCACCACTCTCCTCCTGATAATCTTCTCCATAATTTTGCATACTATACACGTCAATGACACAGGTCTATAGTTTAGTGCCTCTTTTCTGTCTCCTTTTTTAAAAATGGGAACTACATTTGCCGTCTTCCATACCTCAGGTAGTTGCCCAGTTTCCAGGGATGTGTTGAAGATTGTGGTAAGTGGCACGCACAATATATCTGCTCCCTCTCTAAGGACCCACGGGGAGATGTTGTCTGGTCCCATTGCCTTTGAGGTATCGATGTCCCTTAGCAGTTTCTTCACCTCCTCCTCATCTGTATGTATGTCGTCCAACACTTGTTGGTGTATTCCTTGCTGGTGTCCCCGTCTGGTCTGTCCCCCCAGAGTCCTTCCTGTCTCTACTGTAAATACTTCCTTAAATCTCTTGTTTAGCTCCTCACATACCTCTTGATCGTTTCTTGTGAGTTCTCCACCTTCTTTCCTCAGCCTTATCACCTGGTCCTTGACTGTTGTCTTCCTCCTAATGTGGCTATACAGCAGTTTCGGGTCAGATTTGACTTTCGATGCTATGTCGTTTTCATACTGTCGCTGGGCCTCCCTCCTTATCTGTGCATACTCGTTTCTGGCTCTTCTACTAATCTCCTTGTTTTCCTGGGTCCTATGCCTCCTGTACCTTTTCCATTCTCTGTTGCACTTAGTTTTTGCCTCCCTACACCTTCGGGTAAACCAAGGACTCGTTTTGGTCTTCCTATTATTTCCGTTTCCCTTGGGAACAAAACTTTCCTCTGCCTCCTTGCACTTTGTTGCCACATATTCCATCATCTCGTTTACTGATTTTCCTACCATTTCTCTGTCCCACTGAACCTCCTGCAGGAAGTTTCTCATACCTGTGTAGTCCCCCCTTTTATAGTTTGGCCTGTCCCCTTCAGTTCCTGTTACCTTCTCCACTTGTAACTCTACTATATAGTCAAAACTCAGAACCACATGATCGCTAGCTCCAAGGGGCCTCTCATAAGTGATGTCCTCAATGTCTGAACTGCTCAGGGTGAACACAAGATCCAGTCTTGCTGGCTCATCCTCCCCTCTCTCTCTGGTTGTGTCCCTGACATGTTGATGCATGAGGTTTTCAAGTACCACATCCATCATCTTGGCTCTCCATGTTTCGGGACCCCCATGTGGCTCCAGGTTTTCCCAGTCGATCTCCCTGTGGTTGAAATCGCCCATTACCAGTAACTTTGCTCTGCTCGAGTGAGCTCTTCTTGCCACCTCAGCCAGTGTGTCCACCATCACCCTGTTGTTTTCTTCGTACTCTTCTCTTGGCCTCCTGCAGTTCTGTGGTGGGTTATACATCACTCCAATGACTACTTTATGTTCTCCGGACTGAATTGTACCTACAATGTAGTCTCTTTCTCCAATCATGTCCATGCCTTCCATTTCCTCAAATCCCCATCGGTGTTTTATGAGCAGTGCAACCCCTCCTCCCCCTCTACTCCTTCTATCTTTCCTCAGGATCTGATATCCTGTTGGGAAGATTGTGTCTGTTATTGTCTCAGCGAGTTTTGTTTCTGTGACTGCTATGATGTCTGGGGATTTTTCACTGATTCTTTCATTCCACTCCTCATGTTTATTCATTATTCCATCCGCGTTTGTGTACCAAACCTTTAGCTTCTTTTCTATCATTGTGGTCATGCCAGAATATTGGGGTTGGGGGAGCGAGAGCCTTGGTGGGGGCCTATATGGGGCTGTGGTGTAGGTGGGGTTTGTGTTGATGGGGGTGGGGTCAGAATGCCCATAAGGGACAGCTGTTGGGGTGAGGTTTGTGATATGGGGATTGGTGGCAGAGGGAACAGTGAGTGGGTTGTAGTATAGGTTGCTCAGTTGCGTTGGGAATGTCGCGGGTGGAGTCTTTTGGTGGGAGATTCTGTGGGGTGTGTTTGCCCTTCCTCCTGTGTCTGGGTCCTGCTCATTTTCATTGCTTCTCGTTCCTCCTTGCGTCTCTGTACCCTCTCTTTCAGTGTAGTCCTTTCTTCTTGTGTTCTGTCGCGGTCGAGGTATACTCTCTGGTACCCCTCTTTGTCCCTCAGTCTTGCTTTCTCTTGCAGAATCCTGGTTCGAACTGATTCTTCCTTGAAAGTTACTCTGACAGGCCGCATCCTTCCACTCGCAAACCACCCAGTTCTCTGAAAATTTGTCACCTGGGTCATATTGCCCTCCCCTATTGTTTTCATGATGCCTTCAATCATTTTTTTCTCCTCCTGTTTTATTTCTTCAAAGTTGGCCCCCTTGGCTTCTTGGAGCCCGTACACAAAAACTGACCTCGCCCTTTCCTCCTCCCACTGAGTCTCCATCTGCGTCCTCTGAGGCATTTTATTTCCTTCCATTGACATGTTCTTGCCTTCAGTCCCTGTCATATCTGAAACTTCTATTCTCAGTGGACTGTCTTTCCTGACCAGCTGTCCCTTGCTACTGCAGTTGGCTGTTAGAATCTCTGCATATAGCATACCTTCATTGTCTTCGGACCTGTCGTTTGATCTTAGTGTGCTCGTCGTCTTTTCCCTGGCCCCACGTGGGTCTGATAGGGCCTTCATGTTCGGCATGTCTCCGTTGTTGCTTACCATCCCCTTGTCTGCGCCTGACTTTGAATTTCCTGATGTCACACCTGAATTGTCATTTGTCTCTCTAATCTGTTTCAGGCTTTGCAGTTTCTCTTCTAAGCACTGTATCCTAGCTTCTGCTGCTAAGACCTGTACTTCCCACTTCCTGCACTCTTCAGCTATCCGCTCCTCCATTTTCTTACCAAGCTCTACTATCTTCCTTCCCCACTCTTCCTCCCTTTTTTGGAGCTCTAGCTCCCAGTCTTTCCTCCCTGGTTCGTCCACCAGATCTCTGGGTTTCCGTCCTCTAAGGCTACCCATTTTTTTTTTTTTTTACTTTTTATTACCACAGACAGAAGGCTAGAGGAGGGAGAGGGTGTGGGGGAGAGAGAGAGAGGGTAGAAAGAGGGAGAGAGAGGAGAGAGAAAGGGTAGAAAGAGGGAGAGAGAGGAGAGAGTATGGGGGTGAGGGATAAGACCAAGGGGGAGGGAGAGAAATGTGAGGGGGGAGAGAAAGGGTAGAGAGAGGGAGAAAGAGAGAGAGAGAGGGAGAAAGGAGGGAAGAAGGCTATGAGAGAGAGAAACGCGAGGGAGGGAAAAGGTAAGAGGTCTGTGGGGGAGGCAGTCAAATTCCAAGGATCAGCTGTGTGTACTCACCTAGTTGTGGTTTCAGGGTCGAGACCCAGCTCCTGGCCCCGAGTGTGTATGTGTGTGTGCGCGTGTGTGTGTGTGTGAGCACGTCAGTTGTTTATATGTCCCAGAAATACAATTCACTTCTGTGTATCCGTAATACTAATGAGATACCACTAACACTGAGAGTAGTTCTAATTATAATACTAGCATGTGTTAACAAGTCATTCTTTCACCCAGTTATGTACTACCTTTTACTACATGTGTAGAGGAGGGAGAGGGTGTGGGGGAGAGAGAGAAAGGGTAGAAAGAGGGAGAGAGAGGAGAGAGAAAGGGTAGAAAGAGGGAGAGAGAGGAGAGAGAAAGGGTAGAAAGAGGGAGAGAGAGGAGAGAGTATGGGGGTGAGGGATAAGACCAAGGGGGAGAGAGAGAAATGTGAGGGGGGAGAGAAAGGGTAGAGAGAGGGAGAAAGAGAGGGAGAGGGAGAGAAAGAGAGAGGGAGAAAGGAGGGAAAGAGGGTATTGAGAGGGAGAAACGCGAGGGAGGGGAAAGGTAAGAGGTCTGTGGGGGAGGCGGTCAAATTCCAAGGATCAGCTGTGTGTACTCACCTAGTTGTGGTTTCAGTGTGTATGTGTGTGCGCGCGTGTGTGTGTGTGTGAGCACGTCAGTTGTTTATATGTCCCAGAAATACAATTCACTTCTGTGTATCCGTAATACTAATGAGATACCATTAACACTGAAAGTAGTTCTAATATTTATAATACTAGCGTGTGTTAACAAGTCATTCTTTCACCTAGTTATGTAATACCTTTTACTACGTGTGTACCCAGTACTTGCTTCTCAGATTGTACTGTCTTTGTGTCCTAGACCATTATCTCTCGAAACTGTTGTCAGGGCTGTAGTCCCATTAGCCACGACTTAATCCTCCTGCTTAATCCTTACTCCTACAAAGTTTATCTTCCTACTACTGCTAGGTGTTGTGTGTATGATAATCGCTCTGGAGCAGGGTTTAGATATCGACTTACCAGTGACGGCTGGGCCGGCTCTACCACTCAGACTCCCCCCAACCACAAAACAGGTGATTTGTACGTTACTGGTCAGAGGGGACGTCCATCCAGATGCCTGATGTACGATGCTCGCTGTACGATGCTTGCTGTACGATGACTCGTGCACCTCGCCCTTCCGCCGCTGGCTTCTTCGCTATTTTTAACTCGTTGCCCTTTTGAGTCCTCATTTACCACACTTATCACTTGTATACTGCTACTTTTATAATTTACACTTCACTTTTGGTAAGTACATGTTGTGATAGAAACACAGGCCTTATCTCTAGGCTTTATTGAACATAGAATCTTCATAGTACTTCTGCAACAACAAAATATAATGACTAGTACATCTAATAATGGCTTCTACAGGGATGGTGATGTCTTGCATATGTCAAGAGAAAAGTTATAACTACAGGCCACATATTTAAACTCACCATGTAATCTGCATCGGTGATAAATGGATAAAGTAGGAGAGAATCACACACCATATGTTGGTACCCATGACACACGCCAAACTGTTGTTGTTGTTAAGGGCCCCAAGAGGTGGTGCAGTATTATCCTGCTGCTGCTCCCCACAGGACCAGTATCACTACAATCTCCCCCTTCTAAAATATCAGAGACAGTAATCTCCCAAACTGTTAGGTGGGCGACGTACACGTCCCGACCTTCGTAGCCCTTGAGCCTCTTCACCAGGTTCGATATTTTCCAGCGGGGTTTGATTAACTGCTGGAGCAGAATCCTCTATTTCCATAGGGGTAGTCTCAAGGGGCTTTCCAGGAGAAAACGAAGCATCTTTCACATCTATTGGTGTATCTTGAGATTCCACACTAATAGGGATTTCAACTGGGGCTAAATGTCTTGTAGATACTGTAGTCTCTTCACCATTTTGGTAGCGAATGTGGGCGTAATGTGGATTAGCTTGCAGGAGCTCTACCTCTTCCACTAAAGGATCCGTCTTGTTCATCCTACGGTGACTCTTCAGGAGAACGGGTCCAGGATGACATAACCAAGTGGGCACGGAGGCTCCTGTAGAGGAACGACGTGAATAGTTGAGGAGTCTTTCATGAGGAGTTGCGTTAGTAGCTGTGCACAGCAGTGATCTAATAGAGTGAAGAGCATCAGGTAGGACAGTTTGCCAGTGTTGAACAGGTAGATTGCGCGACTTTAATGTCATTGTAACTGCCTTCCATATAGTACCATTGAACCGCTCCACTTGACCATTGCCTTGAGGGTTGTAGCTTGTTGTTCTGCTGCAGGCAATACCTTTGCTAGCCAAAAACTCCTGAAGTTCGTTACTCATGAACGAGGATCCCCTGTCTGAATGGATATAAGCTGGCATACCAAAAATAGAGAACAACTGTGAAAGACAACTAATAACAGTTGAAGCAGCCATATTTGCACAGGGGAATACAAAGGGAAACCTTGAATATTCATCTACTATGTTAAGGAAATACCTATTCTGATTTGTGCTTGGTAGAGGTCCTTTGAAATCTATATTCAATCTTTCGAAAGGCTGGGTGGATTTTATGAGATGAGTCTTCTCTGGCTGATGAAAGTTTGGCTTGCACTCTGCACATACTCTGCATGCTCTGATCACTTGTCGCACATCTTCCACTGAGTAGGGCATGTTCTTTGATTTGACAAAATGGTACAGGCGTGTAACTCCTGGGTGACACAAAGCCTTGTGGAGAGCTGAGAGTGATTGCAAATCATGACATGCTGCTCCACAGTGGGACCTAGAGAATGCATCAGGTGAGATGTTCTCTTGACCCGGTCGGTACAGAATATCAAAGTCATAACACGATAGTTCCATCCTCCAGCGTAATATCTTGTCATTCTTTATCCTACTTTTGTGCCTCTTGTCGAACATATACATCACGGACCGTTGGTCAGTCCTTATGGTGAAATGTCTACCAGTTAAATAATGCCTCCAGTGGCGAACTGCTTCTATGATGGCCTGGGCTTCCTTTTCTACAGCAGCATAACATTTCTCTGATCCTTGAAAAGTTCTCGAAAAGAAGGCTACTGGTCGTCCTGCCTGAGATAAGACTGCAGCAATGGCAATGTCAGATGCATCCGTTTCCACTTCGAATGGTAGGGACTCATCAATGGCTTGAACTACTGAGTTTTCAATGTCCTGTTTGAGAGTATGGAAAGCGGCTTCTGCTTCCTTTGTCACAGGAAATGTGGTAGCACTCAATGGGCGGACTTTACTTGAATAGTTGTAGATCCATTGTGAGTAATAAGCAAAGAGACCAAGAGTTCTTCGGAGTGACTTTTTGTCTTGAGGCATTGGAAGTTCCCGTAGAGGTCGTAGTCGTTCAGGGTCTGGGAATATTGAACCTCCTTCCACTACATAACCAAGGATGCTAAGCCTTTTAGTTGAAAAAGTGCACTTTTCCTCATTGTAACTGATATTTTTCTTCTTGGCGGCTTCCAAAAACTTATCAAGGTTTGCATCATGTTCCTCCTGGGTCTTGCCACAAATGGTAACATTATCTAAATACGCGTAAGTTCCCATGAGTTGCTCTTCCTGAATGAGTGAATCCATAATTCGTTGGAAGCAGGCTACCCCATTGGCGACTCCAAAAGGGACTCTGGTAAACTGATACAGGCCATCACTAGCCTGAAACGCTGTGTATGGTTTATCTTCATTCCTTATAGGGACTTGATGATAGGCACTCTGCAGATCAATTGTGCTAAACACGTAGTACTGAGCAATTTTGTTCACTGTATCGTCAATTCGAGGTAGAGGGTACCCATCAAGAAGTGTAAATTTGTTGATTGTCTCAGAGTAATCGATAGCCAGTCTCCGTTTCCTATAACCATCTTTAACAACAACAACCTGTGCACGCCAAGGGGAATCACTCGGTTCTATAATACCCTCCTTCAGCAGCCTCTGAGTTTCTTTCTCAATGAACATCCGATCCTCATAAGAATAGCGGCGTGACTTAGCTGATATAGGATGGCAATCCGCGGTAAGATTTGCAAACAGCTTTGGTGGGTCTACCCTTAAAGTGCTAAGTCCACAGACAACAAGAGGAGGCAGTTCACCTCCATATGTTAAGGTGACACTACCATGCAGGTTCTGAAAGTCCTGACCAAGGATAACATCAGAGCACAGTTGTGGCAGAATAGCTAAATGTACATCTTGATAATCCTTTCCATTAACTCTGAGATTTACCTTACAAAACCCTAAGGTCTGAATAGAGAGAGATGTTGATGCCATGGAAACGGTACCTGATGAGTGATGTAGAGTCAAGGAGAGCCGTTTAACTAAGTCAAGGTTGATGAAACTCTCTGAGCTGCCACTATCAATAAGACCATCTACTTCTGTTCCTTTGATGAATACTTTCACAACTGCCTTTGACAGTGAATTTGGAGTAGCCGCAGAAGTCACTGTTGCTAGAGTCGCATGATCACTGGAATGTGTGGAGGCACTAGCTCTTCTTGATGCATTAGCACGACATACTTTAGCAAAGTGACCTTTCTTGTGGCATTTATGGCACATTGCTTCACGAGCAGGACACTTTGGACGTGGATGTCTTGAAAAACCACAAAAGAAACACACCGTACCTGCTGCTGCTGTCACTGAGGCAAGTTCCCCAGTAACTTCATTGCAAGAGTCTTGGTCAGGAATTGCAGCACTTACCACTCGAGAAGGCTGAGTGGTACTGTATACTTCAGAATTCTTCTGGGCTGAATCTAGAGCTCTTGCCTGGTCAAAGGCAGCGGCTAAGTCGAGAGTTTTATTCTCCAATAAACGCTGCCTTATTATTGGTGATTGCAGGCCACTGATAAAAGCATCCCTGATGGACTCTTCACAATACTGAGCAGCTGTCACTGCTTGGAAGTGACAGTCCTTACCTAAAATTTTCAGTGCTTGAAAGTATTCCTCTAAGGACTCATCAATCTGCTGGCGGCGAGTTGCAAGGGGACAGCGTGCAAAGATTTCATTTGTAGGTTTAATATACTGAGACTTGAGGGTTTTGATAGCATCTTCGTAAGTATTACACTCAGAAATAGCCTCATATATCTTAGGTGACACAAAATTGATGAGCAGACTTAGTTTATCTAGATCTTCTTTAGGAAGGGCTCCCAAGAAGTTTTCGAAAGTCTTAAACCAGTGCTTCCATTCCTGAGCAGCCGTTGATAAGCTGGGGTCACAGTCTAGCCTCTCAGGTTTCAGTAAACGCTCCATGTTGTGAAGTAGTCTAGCGCAGGATCACCACCAGGTAGCCCAGGATTCTATGTTCAATAAATTGTTGTGATAGAAACACAGGCCTTATCTCTAGGCTTTATTGAACATAGAATCTTCATAGTACTTCTGCAACAACAAAATATAATGACTAGTACATCTAATAATGGCTTCTACAGGGATGGTGATGTCTTGCATATGTCAAGAGAAAAGTTATAACTACAGGCCACATATTTAAACTCACCATGTAATCTGCATCGGTGATAAATGGATAAAGTAGGAGAGAATCACACACCATATGTTGGTGCCCATGACGCACGCCAAACTGTTGTTGTTGTTAAGGGCCCCAAGAGGTGGTGCAGTATTATCCTGCTGCTGCTCCCCACAGGACCAGTATCACTACAGTACACTACTTATTTGTGATGGCACCCAGCCTGTTATGGTGGCGCTACTCCCTCAGGCCTACTGCTGCCACCACCTCTGCTTATATATATTTATGTATATGTATGTATATATATATATATATATCCCCTTTCTGGCTAGCTTGTTCACTCTGTGTGCTACATCACATTTTGTCGTGTGTGTGTGTGTGTGTGACTCAACAATCAATATTTACACCAATAACTCATTACAGTTGTGACCGGGTGTGGAAGTGTGAATTGCTCATTACTCTATAATTTGTTCATGATTGTAGCCATGTATAAACGTAAGTAACCATTCTTACAGTATTCATTACCTTTGTAACTTGTGAGTTCATTACATTGTACCTAGTTCAGCCATCAAAACTTTGGGGCCCAGTCCTTGGACCCATTACGTACCTCTGTAATCTGTAAATACCTTTGTAACTTGTCATGATTGTGACTAGACCTACCTGGAGTTCATTACCTTTGTAATTTGTGAGTTCATTACCTTTGTAAATTGTGAATTCATTACCTCTGTAACTTGTTCAGCTATCAAAACTTTGGAGTCCAGTCCCTGGACCAATTATGTACCTCTGTAATCTTTTGACTACCGACCACAGGATGGGTATGGGGTGCATAATAAACATATTAAACTAAACTCCCATGGGAGGAGGCACAAGTACCTCCCCAGGCCTAGCCACAAGCTAGGCCTCTCTGGGAATGACCGTCTTATGAGCTAAAGGCTCGGGCTCAGGCACCTACCCTACCCTAGAAGGGTTAGGCATGGTATCGATGTTTTTTTTTTTTTTTTTTTTTTTTTTTTATTCGCCGGTACTCTCCCGGCCCGGGTCTTTTCCAAGTAGTGGTGACCCGGCCTTGGCTCCCTATCTGGGGAGTGTCTCGAGACTTAAGTCTCCCATGGGAGGAGGTACAAGTACCCCCTCATCTTTGGGACCAGCTGTCCCCAGGCCTAGCCACATTCCCCGCCCTCACGGGGCTCGTAGGGAGAAGCTAGGCCTCTGGTCTGCCATCTGCCCTGCCCTAAAAGGGCTCGTGGGGATGGCAGTCTTATGAGCTGCAGATGGTAGCAAGCTCAGGCAATTTTTGTTTTGGGTGATTTGCAGTCTATCTTTCAATTTTTTGTCAAGGCAGAGTACGTTTCTACAAGAAATTATAGTCATTTATATCAGGTAAGGTGACGGCGTTATGGGTAGCGCATCTGCTCACAGCCCATATATTTTTGTAATTTTTTCCTTGTTTTTTATAGCTTTTTCTTGCATTATTCTTTCTAATATAATAACTGACTATTTGGCATCATATAAAAGTAGGCGGAGCTTATCCGTAGAGTGCCAGCCAATCAGGAACCATCTGGGAACCCTCGGCCATATTCCCCCTCCAGAGAGGGCCAGGAGAAATCACTTCATTATTATGCTTATATCAGCTTATATATCAACTCTACGGCTTATTTATCTATCAGAATTGATCTAATATGATATAATAAACACTATAAATAACATTCAAACATGTTATATACTCTAGACCAGTGGTTCCCAAACTTTTTCAGCTTGTTACCCAATTTAACATGCCACATAAAGCATGTTACTCCTTTCACAAAATGTTGTTATTATTGATATATATGGCTAAATTAAAACACTTGAGATATTTTCTTTTATTTATTGTATTTGAACATTGTGCATCTCTAATGACTATTACCAAAGATGTCAAGAACATCAGTGGGATGGATGGAGTTGCATACTTGAAACTAGTTTAGGAATTCTTGGCTTCGTGGTTGAAAGTGCCAGCCTGGCATCGTTTGCAACATTCAAGCGAGTCCTCTTTTTTGTTTTCATACCCAGCACAGTTGAGAAGCTCTTCTCGCACAGATACGTTGTTGAGAATGATACCAACAACTTCAAGGCTCTCTTGGACAGAGTTGGCGAGTCAGGTAGTCGTGAAATCCAAAAGGAATCTGCATTTTGGTTTTGGAATTCGATTTTCAAGGCTTCATTGGCTCGCATTGTGATCCACTCCTACTTTGCAGGGAAATCACCATCATGAATGGCATCATCAGGTACAGAGAAGGGATGAATGATCCACTGAAGAGTGGCTGTTTCTTGGTCACTCTCTGGAAAGTAGTTGTGGAAATTTATTTGGTCCAAATAGTTCCACAGCTCAGTTCCAGCATGGCCGTCTGAGCCGAGCGGCCCCTTAAACCCTCCCAAACAAGGCATTCTCTGGTTGGCGGTTGTTGGTAAGCTTATTTAATTTATAGATTTACTCTTCAGGGAAGGAGTAGGTAGTAATACTGGTAGTACACTCATATTAGGTTTACTAAGGCATCTGTAGATAATGATAGAGTAGACCTAAGACCTTAACATAGGTAGTAATAGGCCGATAATGTAGGCAAACACTAGGATAAGTTAGCTAGGGAGAACTGGCAGCCCTAGCTTGAATGGCGGGGCGCAGGTCACAAAGACAGAATAGCGTCCTTCTTACGATAGACTTCGACTGGACAAGACGTGCCGTGAACATCAGGCGGCGCCCCCACGTGTCTTCACATCTGAGACCTGGGGAAAACTGGTAGAGGCATCTCGATATACCGTAGATGATCTCCTCCATCAGCCCATACAGTAAGACGAGATATTCACCTTTTCCCGTAGGATCTGGCCAGTGACTTAGGAGATCGTGGGTTGAGTTACTGTGGGCTCGGCATGCTACAGAGAGAGAGCATGCCCAGTAAGTACCAGCGTCCCAGAGCCGTTTGAAGCTAGCGTCTGAGTCTGCATAGTTATACTAGGGGATACATACCCTCTTGGATATAGGAATTTCTGAGGTGCAGGCAGGACACTAATAACGATTGAATATTGCAGGAATTAATGCTCCCGGTTGCACGTGGTTCCCAAGGGGAAGTCCAAGGGGGCTAAAGCTAGGCTTAGGAAGTTGAAGATCAGGATATATGCTGCAACACCAAGTAAGTTAGCCCTTTATACGTGCATGCAGGCGAAGTTTCTTGCAATACCAATCATTTGTGAAAATCTGTCCTATAAGCCACTTGTGAGGCTGAGGTACCCACCTCAGAGCTCGGTGTCAACAGAGTTTGCCAGGGTAGGCGACTCACTTGGAGGCAGTCCACACAAATTTTCACAAAAGTGGTCCTTCGAAAACCGGATGTGGAATAGCTAGGTTAAGCTATCATAGCTAGGCCACAGTTAGGAACCAGTTTTACAGAGTTAGGTTAAGCTATCATAGCTAGGCCACAGTTAGGTTAAGCTATCATAGCTAGGCTACAGTTAAGAACCAGTTTTACAGAGTTAGGTTAAGCTATTATAGCTAGGCCACAGTTAGGAACCAGTTTAAAAAAGTTAGGTTAAGTTAGCACACCTAGGTCAAAGTTACTCAGAGGCTAGGCCAAGCTGACTATACACAGAAGTTGTTATTTGCAGTAATTTACAGGCAGGCCAGGTAGGCTAGAGAAGCTTGTGAATTTAATTATTTACAGTGATTACAAGTAATCCAGAGTAGGAGACTTGTGTGTTAATTACTTACAGTGGATTTGCAAGGTAGCCACAGTTAGGCTAGGCTTGTGCAATATTTACAAAAGGTTATAGTAGCTAGGACAGATTTAACCTAGTTATTATTTACAGGGAGTTATAAAGCCAGGTTTAAGTTATAGCACACTAGCTAGGTTAGGATTTACCTTATCCAACCATCCACGCTAAAACAGAGTAAGCTGGGCACAGTTAGGCCAAGCTGTTTACATACATTATTTATTTACTGTTTCACAAGTTGAATTGTTGAATTTACTTGTGTTAACCAAGTGATTTTAATTTGTATACTGCACTTTATTGTGATTTTCATCATCTTTGATTCATGTTAATGTGGGATTTGTGAATTACACCTGAGACTAGGTTAAGTCCTGTAATTATTTGCTGGCATTGTACAGTTGAGTGCTAGATTAAGCTTTCACATCGATACACATTTTTGATTGGGATTTGAGAGCTAACAGTGTACATTTTTGATTCATAGTAGTCAATTTGACAAAGGGAATTGTTAAGCTTGTTGAGAAGCCTTAAGACTCGTTCATTCTCACCTAATACCGTTTGTGCTGTGGGGTGGGCTAACTGAAATACAAATTAGCACCGTGATCTTAACTAAACCGCAACTATGGTAGGTGAAGATGCAGTACCAGCTGTCCCAGCTCTAAGTCAATTAAAGCGGTCTATGGGAGCCTATAAGGGGCGCCTGAGCAAAGCATGTGAGGAGTGTCGTATGGCCAGGCAAGATCAGGACGTAGACTGGGAGGAGCTAGAGAGTTGCCTGAAACCTTTGGAGCAAAGACTGGAGGCCTTTGAGAGATCATTTATCCTTTATGAGACAGAGGCCTATACTACAGGTGAGTCTGAATATACGGTCGAAGTAGCACGGACAGACTATGACGAACGAAGGGCAGAGTGTAAAGCATAGATGAGACTCTGCAGGCAGTTAATAAAGACTTTGAAGGCCGGTACAGCAGGGGCAGCAAATGTTTCAAAGAACACGAACAACAGCACGCCTGTTAATGTGTTGCCCAGATTGCCCCAGTTGAATTTACCAACGTTTGACGGAACCTTAACAGAGTACATTGCTTTCTGGGATCAGTTTAGAGCCCAGATAGATGACAGAAATGATTTGTCAGATGCCGTCAAGTTGCAGTATTTGCGGTCGCAGCTCAAGGGTAAAGCCTTAGATCTGGTCCGGCACTACCCGATTACTGACACTAATTACCAACATGCCAAAGACCAATTAGAAGACATGTTCGGCAACACTGAGGAGATGAAGGTAGCTATACTTTATCGGTTGTTGGATCTAGAGGCTTGCCGACATGACCGTCAAAGTCTAGAGAAGTTCCGTATTGAGGTTATGAGCTTGACCAATAGTTTCAGAGATTTGCATGATGAGAATGATTCAAAATGGATCCTTAGCCAGGTGATTCAGAGGAAACTGGCTAGCACGACAGTGCATGAGTTACACTTAAAACATCGGACGAATAGGTTCACGATAAACCAAATTATTGAAGGGTTAGGGGATCTCGTATCTCACCTGAGCATAGGTCAGGGGGAGAAATTACCTACCAAGGAGAGGTCGGTCGACTTCCCCAGACATTCGAGAGATAGACCTAAACCACCTCCCACTAAAATAGGCACGTATTATGCCCA
Source organism: Cherax quadricarinatus (assembly GCF_038502225.1). Taxonomy (NCBI): domain Eukaryota; kingdom Metazoa; phylum Arthropoda; class Malacostraca; order Decapoda; family Parastacidae; genus Cherax; species Cherax quadricarinatus. Next base: position 9,972,381 of record NC_091293.1, on the reverse strand, counting down.
GGGCGAGCCCTCCACCCACAGGGCCAAGGGAGAAGCCACTAAAGCGGCCAGTATGAGACGGTGCGTGTTTTGTGATGAAGAACACGCTAGTTCAGGGTGTTCAAGCTTCACCACCTATAACCAAAGGGTTCAACGGCTAAGAGAGTTGAGACTTTGTTTCAAGTGTTGTGGAGAACATTTTGCCAGGGACTGTAACTCCATGCTCAGGGAGTGTCGGGGCTGCCGGAAGGGAAAGCACCACAGTGCACTGTGTCCTAATGATGCCGGATTAGCACAAGTTAAGGAGAGCAAACCGCAAGAAAGGGCGGAGAGCAAGAACAAGTCAGAAGTAGCGATGAGTGTGGTGAGTACGGCACCGAGAATTTGTTCTGGTGAGCAGTTTCAAGGCTCGGTGGCCTTGCCCACCATAATGGCGGTGGTCGCAAACGGGAAGAAGTCTGAAACAACCCGTTTGTTCTTCGACAGTGGGGCACAGAGATCCTTCATAGCGGAGAGTCTAGCCACTAGGTTGAAGCTGGAGACAGTTGGTAAAGTTGACATGAAGGTGGAAGGGTTTGGTGGGGAAGTCCCACGCAGGTCTTATCCAGTAGTCAATGTGACGGTCAGGTTAGCCGGGCATCGACGGGAAATTTCAGCCTTGATGGTGAAGAGGCTGCCCAATATCATTACCACTAGGGGACTGGCTGCAGCAGTCAAACGTTTGAGGGAGTTGGGTGTGAAGCTAGCAGAACCAGACATTGCTACAGACAATGTTAGTAATGTAGGCATCTTGGTAGGAGGGGATTACCTAGACGAGTTCGTGTCTACGAGAAGGGTTATCAAGGAAGGTGTGGGCCTGTACAGGACTCCAGCGGGGTACATCGTAGGAGGCAGAATACCAGCTCACTTCCCTGCGACCCCGGGAAAGGAGGGCTCTGGTATTACAGCGACTGAGGCTGTACTGGTGATGCGGATTGGTGTGCACGAAGGCCTGTCAGAGGCGCAAGTTGGCATATCCGACAGTGAGCCGGTCCATAAACTATGGGACCTGGATGTAGTAGGTATTAAAGGTGACCAGCCGCCCCCCGAACACGAAGAGACGTATCGAGATTACTTGAACCATGTGCAGTTCAGGGACAGGCAGTATTGGGTGCGACTCCCATGGAAACCGGGCCACCCAACGCTGCCCACTAATTTCAAGAGGGCACGTGGTCAGTTGAATTCATTGGTGAACAACCTGACCAAGAAGGGTCTGGTGGGGAAATATGATGATATTATTAAGGAACAGCTGGCCCTTGGGTTCATCGAGAAAGTGCCCAATGCCAGCCCTGGGGAAAACACCCATTATCTTCCACACATGGCAGTCACCAAGGAGTCGGTAACCACTCCCATCAGAGTAGTCTTCAACTGCAGCTCGCAGGCGAGTCCCCGAGAGCCATCGTTGAACGACTGTCTGCTCACAGGGCCCTCCCTGACGCAGAAATTAGCAGATGTGTTGTTGAGATTCAGGACGGAACAGTACGCCTATGCGGCAGACATTAGCAAAGCCTTCCTACGTATTGGGTTGCAGCCACAGGATAGGGACTACACAAGGTTCTTGTGGTTGGCTAACAGGGAGGTGCCCAAGCAAGGGTATGATACCTATAGATTCAGGGCAGTGTTGTTTGGTGCCACTAGTTCACCATTCCTATTACAGGCTACCATAGACTACCACCTTGTGAACTGTAACAGCCCGCTTAAAGAATTACTGAAGACCCTATTTTATGTAGACAACATGCAGGGTACCACCTCAGATGAAAGGCTGTTGATGGATATTTACCGAGAGTCTAATCAGGAGATGCTCTCGGCTAACATGCCATTGAGAGAATGGGTGACAAACAATCCAACGTTGCGGGGCATGGTGGAACGTGACTATACTGGCTACTCAGTGCCTGAGGTAACATCGGTGTTGGGACTGGAGTGGGAAATCAAGGAAGACAGACTTAGGCTAAAGAGGAAGCCTGATGGGGAAGGGAAGCTGACCAGGAGGTCTTTGCTGAGCAAAGTGCAGACTGCCTTCGATCCTTTGGGTTTGTTACACCCATCACCATTCGAGGGAGGATGCTAGTACAACAGACCTGGGAGCTGAACCTAGGTTGGGACGACCCACTGCCAGAAACAGTCTGCCAGGAGTGGGATCTGGTTAACAAAGACCTAGCGGAATTGCACGAGTTCACATTCCCCAGGTCCATCGGGTGCACCGGGCGGGATTATGACTTGCACGTCTTCTGTGACGCCTCCTCCAGGGCCTATGGGGCAGTAGCGTATTTGGTGGCCGGGGACCAAGTCAATCTGGTCACCAGTCGTGCGCGGGTGACACCCCTGAAGGATTGCTCGATCCCAAAGCTAGAGCTCACGGCGATGTTGCTGGGAGCAAGACTGGGTAAGTACGTAGAGGAGGTGTTAAGTAATCTGAGGGTGACACACACCTATGTATGGACAGACTCGGAGGTGGCCTTACAGTGGGTCCAGAATGACAGGTCTAAGCTCCCCTATGTCAGGAATCGGGTAAAGGAGATACGGGAACTACAGTCAACGTCAACAATTCTGTATGTGCCTACAGATCAAAACCCAGCCGACCTGATAAGCCGAGGGGTGACACACAGAAAGTTGAGTAAAAGCGAGCTTTGGTTCAAAGGCCCAGACTGGTTACCGGCAAGGGATTGCTGGCCAGAGCAGAAATTCGTGGAGACAACCAGCAGCATAGTACATTTTGCGGGGGAACACGACACTGAATTATTTGACCCCAGGCGCTACTCCTCATGGAGAAAACTTATAGGAGTCACGGAAATGGTATTTCGATTCGTGAGGAAGCTGCATGACAAGGTAAGCCAGGGTCGACAGTTGTCTCTAATGGGTCCCAGAGAATATTGGATAAGGCAGTACCAAAGGGGGAGGTTTCCAGGAGTGCTGGAAGTACTTGCGACCCGGCAGCAGGTTATGGCGTCAGGACGCGTGTCCAACGATGACGACTCAGGGAACAGCAAATTGGTTCACTCATTGGGATTGTTCCTAGATCATGCGGGGCTAATAAGATGCAGGGGAAGAATACAAAACTCTGAGCTCAGCTATGGGGCCAAACATCCCGTGCTACTGGGTAAGGAGGGATGGGCGACAGAGCTATTGATACAAGATGCCCATCAGAGGACCTTACATGGGGGGTTTGGAGATACCCTCACCTGCCTACGTCAGAATTACTGGGTACTGAAGGGTCGAGCTGCCGTCAAAAGGGTGCTAAAGAGTTGCACGGTCTGCCGGCGGTACGATGGGAGGACCCTACCCTACCCAGGTCCACCACCGCTGCCTCAGGAGCGGGTACATAGTGACAGGCCCTTTGAGACTGTAGGAATAGACTATACGGGGGCTATCACATTGAAGAACCCAGGAGACGTTAAGGAGGGCCCTCAGAAAGTATATGTCTGCCTGTTTACCTGTGCCACTACTCGAGCGGTGCATTTGGAGTTGGCAGAAGATATGACGACAGAGACTTTCGTGAAGTTGTTCAGGAGGTTTACTGCCAGATTCTCGTGCCCGCGATTGATTATCTCGGACAATGGCACAAGCTTTAGGGCGGCCGATAAAGTTTTCAGGAATCTTAGGGACAACGGAGAAGTACGAGAACACCTGAAGAGAATAGAGTGCGAGTGGAGGTTCATAGCTCCCAGGGCACCCTGGCAAGGGGGATTCTATGAACGCATGGTGGGCACAGTCAAAAGGTGCATTCGGAAGGTCTTACACGGCAGGAGGGTGAGCTGTGATGAACTGAGGACAGTGTTAGTTGAGATAGAGGCAAGAGTTAATAACAGGCCTCTGACCTACGTACAAAATGGGATTGACGAGCAAGAAGCTCTCACCCCCAATCACATGCTGTTTGGAAGAAGGATTGAGCCCTTCCCCGCAATTTTGAGTCAGTCTTCCAAGGAGCTGGATTATTATGGGCCAGATGGTCCCCCCATCAATGAAGAACTGCACAGGAGTCACAACAGACTGGTGAACATCCTGGACAAATGGAACCAGGTGTGGCGCAGGGATTACTTGACAACCTTGCGGGAACATTTCTATGGTGCCGACCCCGAGGCGAATAAGATGATGCTAAGTGAAGGGGACCTGGTGCTGGTAGAATCCGAGGCACCGAGGGCATACTGGCCTCTTGGCCTGGTAGTGTCAACCCACCCAGACAAGGCTGGGCGGTTGAGAATGGTGAAAGTGAGAATGAACGGTGTCGAGACTATAAGACCCATCAACAGGCTTTTGCCTCTCGAGGTCCACACGGTGGGACCGGGACATGAGAAATCGGACCAGAGGTTGAGCGAGCTGAGCGGCCGGACGACCCGTCGAACGGCGCTCGAGTCCAGGGCCCACTGGGGGGGCCTGCGGGAGGCAGACTTGATCTAGACTTAGCGCCTACCTTCGCCGGTGGGAGGATGTGGAAATTTATTTGGTACAAATAGTTCCACAGCTCAGTTCCAGCATGGCCGTCTGAGCCGAGCGGCCCCTTAAACCCTCCCAAACAAGGCATTCTCTGGTTGGCGGTTGTTGGTAAGCTTATTTAATTTATAGATTTACTCTTCAGGGAAGGAGTAGGTAGTAATACTGGTAGTACACTCATATTAGGTTTACTAAGGCATCTGTAGATAATGATAGAGTAGACCTAAGACCTTAACATAGGTAGTAATAGGCCGATAATGTAGGCAAACACTAGGATAAGTTAGCTAGGGAGAACTGGCAGCCCTAGCTTGAATGGCGGGGCGCAGGTCACAAAGACAGAATAGCGTCCTTCTTACGATAGACTTCGACTGGACAAGACGTGCCGTGAACATCAGGCGGCGCCCCCACGTGTCTTCACATCTGAGACCTGGGGAAAACTGGTAGAGGCATCTCGATGTACCGTAGATGATCTCCTCCATCAGCCCATACAGTAAGACGAGATATTCACCTTTTCCCGTAGGATCTGGCCAGTGACTTAGGAGATCGTGGGTTGAGTTACTGTGGGCTCGGCGTGCTACAGAGAGAGAGCATGCCCAGTAAGTACCAGCGTCTCAGAGCCGTTTGAAGCTAGCGTCTGAGTCTGCATAGTTATACTAGGGGATACATACCCTCTTGGATATAGGAATTTCTGAGGTGCAGGCAGGACACTAATAACGATTGAATATTGCAGGAATTAATGCTCCCGGTTGCATGTGGTTCCCAAGGGGAAGTCCAAGGGGGCTAAAGCTAGGCTTAGGAAGTTGAAGATCAGGATATATGCTGCAACACCAAGTAAGTTAGCCCTTTATACGTGCATGCAGGCGAAGTTTCTTGCAATACCAATCATTTGTGAAAATCTGTCCTATAAGCCACTTGTGAGGCTGAGGTACCCACCTCAGAGCTCGGTGTCAACAGAGTTTGCCAGGGTAGGCGACTCACTTGGAGGCAGTCCACACAAATTTTCACAGTAGTGATGCATGCTTGTTTCAAGCCCCTTCAAATGGTCGCTCATTTCTTTGCTGATGGTCTGTAGAAGTGATCGAGTATCATGACTATTCTCCTCAACAAACTGGTCTAGGGTAAATACTAACTATATACTGCACAGGGCAGTACACATACATACCAGCTTATGTCTACCTCGGCTGATGCTCACAGATAAACTGACAGTGTGAAATAGAGGCAGCCTCAGGAAGTGAGTGACGTGTACTGGACAGGTCGATCTGGGCTACTGAGTGACTTTTGTCCTGAAGCATACTTGTCAAAATACTTTTGGGTTTCCACACACTTAGCTATATATTTCTTCTTTTCTAATACTGTATATTAGTTTTTGATGTTTATTGTTATTTGTTTTAACTTTATTACTTACTTATAATAGGTTTACTTTACAACTTTATATACTAAGACAAAGTTAACAATAATCCTCATACCGGGTACCGCATTGTTTTCTTGATTTTCAGAATTCATAACTTTTTTTCTGTCACCCCTCCATTATCCCCCAAAAATGGTTAAATTACCCCCAGGGGGTAATTTACCCCCAGTTTGGGAACCACTGCTCTAGACTGAATAAAATAGGCCATAATATGGCAGACCATCAGGAATATTTCGATATAAATGAGTTACTCCTCTCCATGTCGTCTTTGAGTAAGAGAAAACGGTGTTTTGAAGAGGCTAGCTGCACTAGAACATCAGTTTACTAAGAAATACACCCAAACAAACGTGATTTTCGCGATTTTTTTTTTTTTTTTTTTTGAGACGGTGGGCCGGCCGGCATTCCAGGCCAATATCTCGGAAGTAACTTATTCACCTAATGTACCTATTTCTTCCTTAATTGCTTAATTAAATGGAATAATATTCACAGAAATTATAGAATAATGATTTCTCTAATTTCCTTCGGGCAATTTTTGGAAATATTCCAAATACTTTGGGAGTTATGTGGGAGTAAAGGGCAGATTTTTTTTGCATTCCAAGAACTAACAAACTTTATTTTTTTGTGAAATAAAGATAAGTTATTTAGAGGAAAAGGTCCCTAAGAAAATTCGTATTAGCATTGTTCTCTCGGCACCAAGTGTCCAAACAACCTTACGTCGTCCCATATAGGAATAAATCGCCCTCCAAGGGCATTTTCAGTAAATCAGTCCTTTTTCAGTCTTTTCTCAGTTGTTGTTTGAGGTATATTTTTGATAAATATTTTCAAGAAAGAGTGAAAACACTTTGTGTTGTGCACCAAAACTGGAGGAAATCGGACGGTAAACAAAAAAAATATAATTAATTGTCCTACTGCTCCCTTCAGGGACAGGAATTCCTGTGTCACAAACCTACTTGAGTTCTATGACAGGATGACAGCAGTAAGGCAAGAGAGAGAGGGGTGGGTAGATTGCGTTTTCTAGGACTGTATGACTGCTTCTGACACAGTTCCACACAAGATACATGTGCAAAAGCTGGAGGACCAGGCAGGTATAACAGGGAAGGCACTACAATGGATCAGGGAATACCTGACGGGAAGACATCAGCCAGTCATGGTACTTGACGAGGTGTCAGAGTGGGCGCCTGTGACGAGCGGGGTTCCACAGGAGTCAGTCCTAGAACCAGTGCTGTTTCTGGTACATGTGAACGACACGGTGGAAGGAATAGACTCAGAAATGTCCCTGTTTACAAACGATGTGAAGTTAACGAGAAGAATTCAGTCGGACGAGGACCAGGCAGAATTACAAAGGGATCTGGACAAACTGCAGGCCTGGTCCAGCAACTGGCTCATGGAGTTCAACCCCATCAAGTGCAAAGCCATGAAGATTGGGGAAGAGTAAAGAACACCGCAAATGGATTACAATCTAGGGGCTAAAGACTACAAACCTCACTAGAGGAAAAGGATCTTGGGGTGAGTATAACACCGAGCACATCTCCTGAGGTTCACATCAAACAAATAACTGCTGCAGCATATGGGCATCTAGCAAACCAAAGAATAGTATTCCGACAGCTCAATAAGGAATCGTTCAGGACCCTGTACACCGTGTACGGCAGGCCCATATTGGAGTATGCAGCACTAGCTTGGAAAGCACATCTAGCCAAGCACGTGAGGGAATTAGAGAAAGTGCACAGGTTTGCAACGAGACTTGTCCTGGATAACAACATGAACTTTCCCTGTTTGACAACATGAACGTTGACCTGGTTAACAACATGAAACATGACCTAGTTAACAACATGAACCTTGATGTAGTTGGCAACATGAACCTTGACCTGGTTAACAACATGAACCTTGACCTGGTTAACAACATGAACCTTGACCTGGTTAGCAACATGAACCTTGACGTAGTTGGCAACATGAACCTTGACCTGGTTAACAACATGAACCTTGACCTGGTTAACAACATGAACGTTGACCTGGTTAACAACATGAACCTTGACCTGGTTAACAACATGAACCTTGACATAGTTGGCAACATGAACCTTGACCTGGTTAACAACATGAACCTTGACGTAGTTGGCAACATGAACCTTGACCTGGTTAACAACATGAACCTTGACGTAGTTGGCAACATGAACCTTGACCTGGTTAAAAACATTAACATTGGCCTGGTTAACAACATGAACCTTCCCCTGGTTAGCAACATAAACCTTGCTCTGGTTAGCAACATAAACCTTGCTCTGGTTAGCAACATAAACCTTGCTCTGGTTAGCAACATAAACCTTGCCCTGGTTAGCAACATAAACCTTGCCCTGGTTAGCAACATAAACCTTCCCCTGGTTAACAACATAAACCTTGCTCTGGTTAGCAACATAAACTTTGCTCTGCTTAGCAACATGAACCTTGCCCTGGTTAGCAACATAAACCTTGCTCTGGTTAGCAACATAAACCTTGCCCTGGTTAGCAACATAAACCTTGCCCTGGTTAGCAACATAAACCTTGCCCTGGTTAGCAACATAAACCTTGCCCTGGTTAGCAACATAAACCTTGCCCTGGTTAGTAACATAAATCTTGCCCTGGTTAGCAACATAAACCTTGCCCTGGTTAGCAACATAAACCTTGCTCTGGTTAGCAACATAAACCTTGCCCTGGTTAGCAACATAAACCTTGCCCTGGTTAGCAACATAAACCTTGCCCTGGTTAGCAACATAAACCTTGCCCTGGTTAGCAACATAAACCTTGCTCTGGTTAGCAACATAAACCTTGCTCTGGTTAGCAACATAAACCTTGCCCTGGTTAGCAACATAAACCTTGCCCTGGTTAGCAACATAAACCTTGCTCTGGTTAGCAACATAAACCTTGCCCTGGTTAGCAACATAAACCTTGCCCTGGTTAGCAACATAAACCTTGCCCTGGTTAGCAACATAAACCTTGCTCTGGTTAGCAACATAAACCTTGCCCTGGTTAGCAACATAAACCTTGCCCTGGTTAGCAACATAAACTTTGCTCTGCTTAGCAACATAAACCTTGCCCTGGTTAGCAACATAAACCTTGCTCTGGTTAGCAACATAAACCTTGCCCTGGTTAGCAACATAAACCTTGCCCTGGTTAGCAACATAAACCTTGCCCTGGTTAGCAACATAAACCTTGCCCTGGTTAGCAACATAAACCTTGCCCTGGTTAGTAACATAAACCTTGCCCTGGTTAGCAACATAAACCTTGCCCTGGTTAGCAACATAAACCTTGCTCTGGTTAGCAACATAAACCTTGCCCTGGTTAGCAACATAAACCTTGCCCTGGTTAGCAACATAAACCTTGCCCTGGTTAGCAACATAAACCTTGCCCTGGTTAGCAACATAAACCTTGCTCTGGTTAGCAACATAAACCTTGCTCTGGTTAGCAACATAAACCTTGCCCTGGTTAGCAACATAAACCTTGCCCTGGTTAGCAACATAAACCTTGCTCTGGTTAGCAACATAAACCTTGCCCTGGTTAGCAACATAAACCTTGCCCTGGTTAGCAACATAAACCTTGCCCTGGTTAGCAACATAAACCTTGCCCTGGTTAGCAACATAAACCTTGCCCTGGTTAGCAACATAAACCTTGCCCTGGTTAGCAACATAAACCTTGCTCTGGTTAGCAACATAAACCTTGCCCTGGTTAGCAACATAAACCTTGCCCTGGTTAACAACATGAACCTTGCCCTGGTTAGCAACATAACCCTTGCCCTGGTTAGCAACATAAACCTTGCTCTGGTTAGCAACATAAACCTTGCCCTGGTTAGCAACATAAACCTTGCCCTGGTTAACAACACGAACTTTGCCCTGGTTAGCAACATGAACTTTGCCCTGGTTAACAACATGAACCTTGCCCTGGTTAACAACATGAACTTTAAACTTTTTAACAACACGAACTTTGCCCTGGTTAGCAACATGAACTTTGCCCTGGTTAACAACATGAACCTTGCCCTGGTTAGCAACATAAACCTTGCCCTGGTTAGCAACATAAACCTTGCCCTGGTTAACAACATGAACTTTGCCCTGGTTAACAACATGAACCTTGCCCTGGTTAACAACTTGAACTTTGCCCTGGTTAACAACATGATCGTTGACCAAGTTAAGAACATAAACCTTGACGTGGTTAACATGAACCTTGACCTAGTTAGCAACACGAACCTTGACCTGGTTAACATGAATCTTAACCTATTTAGCAACATGAGTCTTGACCTAGTTAACAAGATGAATCTTGACCTGGTTAACAACATGAACCTTGACCAAGTTAACAAAATAAACCTTGACCTGGTTATCATGAACCTTGACCTAGTTAGCAACACGAACCTTGACTTGGTTAACAACATGAACTTTGACCTGGTTAGCATCATGAACTTGACCTGGTTAACCCTCACCAATGTAGAAAATTTAAAAGTGGTCGAAAGATGCGTTTTCAAGATATAAACGATGACCTTTGTTGACAATGTGTGAAGATTGGTGTGTACTTAGAACCAGAAAACAAAACATACATGGTTTCGTGAGTCGAGTGATTGTAAACATGTCACTGAACGGGTATGGGGCTTGAACCCATGGCAGGTGAGTCCTGAAACTCACTGGTCTACCCACTGGCCTGGGAATTTCAGGACTCACCTGCCATGGGTTCGATCCCCAGCCTTAATGTGATTTATAATCTCCAAATTAATATGGCTAGCGCATTTTCATATTTGATTCCATGCATTAATAATGTGAGTACTTACTTTATTTTCAACTTCTTTCCACATTGTTTGCTGTTACGATTCATCCAAGAAAATTTTCTGACGATGATGCTTGAATTTCCACAGTAAACATGATAATTATATCCTATAGTATCGTATTATCACCAGAAGCCCCGCCGTCAGGAGCCCCGCCGTCAGGAGCCCCGCCGTCAGGAGCCCCGCCGTCAGGAGCCCCGCCGTCAGGAGCCCCGCCGTCAGGAGCCCCGCCGTCAGGAGCCCCGCCGTCAGGAGCCCCGCCGTCAGGAGCCCCGCCGTCAGGAGCCCCGCCGTCAGGAGCCCCGCCGTCAGGAGCCCCGCCGTCAGGAGCCCCGCCGCCAGGAGCCTACCCGACAGGAGCCCCGCCGACAGGAGCCCCGCCGTCAGGAGCCCCGCCGTCAGGAGCCCCGCCGTCAGGAGCCCCGCCGTCAGGAGCCCCGCCGTCTGGAGCCCCGCTGTCTGGAGCCTACCCGACAGGAGCCCCGCCGCCAGGAGCCTCGCCGTCTGGAGCCTCGCCGTCAGGAGCCCCGCCGTCAGGAGCCTACCCGACAGGAGCCCCGCCGCCAGGAGCCTCGCCGTCAGGAGCCTCGCCGTCAGGAGCCCCGCCGCCAGGAGCCTACCCGACAGGAGCCCCGCCGTCAGGAGCCTCGACGTCAGGAGCCTCGCCGCTAGGAGCCTCGCCGCCAGGAGCCTCGCCGCCAGGAGCCTCGCCACCAGGAGCCTCGCCGCCAGGAGCCTCGCCGCCGGAGCCTCGCCGCCGGAGCCTCGCCGCCAGGAGCCTCGCCACCAGGAGCCTCGCCGCCGGAGCCTCGCCGCCAGGAGCCTCGCAGCCAGGAGCCTCGCCGCCGGAGCCTCGCCGCCGGAGCCTCGCCGCCGGAGCCTCGCCGCCGGAGACTCGCCGCCGGAGCCTCGCCGCCAGGAGCCTCGCCACCAGGAGCCTCGCCGCCGGAGCCTCGCCGCCTGGAGCCTCGCAGCCAGGAGCCTCGCCGCCGGAGCCTCGCCGCCGGAGCCTCGCCGCCGGAGCCTCGCCGCCGGAGACTCGCCACCAGGAGCCTCGCCGCCGGAGCCTCGCCGCCAGGAGCCTCGCAGCCAGGAGCCTCGCCGCCGGAGCCTCGCCGCCGGAGCCTCGCCGCAGGAGCCTCGCCGCCGGAGACTCGCCGCCGGAGCCTCGCCGCAGGAGCCTCACCGCCGGAGCCTCGCCGCCGGAGCCTCGCCGCCGAAGCCTCGCCGCCTGAGCCTCGCCGCCGGAGCCTCGCCGCCGGACCCTCGCCACCGGAGCCTCGCCGCCGGAGCCACGCCGCCGGAGCCTCGCCGCCGGAGCCTCGCAGCCGGAGCCTCGCCGCCGGAGCCTCGCCGCCGGAGCCTCGCCGCCGGAGCCTCGCCGCCGGAGCCTCGCCACCGGAGCCTCGCTGCCGGAGCCACGCCGCCGGAGCCTCGCCGCCGCCGCCGGAGCCTCGCCGCCGGAGCCTCGCCGCCGGAGCCTCGGAGCCGCCGGAGCCTCGCCGGAGCCGGAGCCTCGCCGCCGGAGCCTCGCCGCCGGAGCCTCGCCGCCGGAGCCTCGCCGCCGGAGCCTCGCCGCCGGAGCCTCGCCGCCGGAGCCTCGCCGCCGTAGCCTCGCCGCCGGAGCGTCGCCGCCGGAGCCTCGCCGCCGGAGCCTCGCCGCCGGAGCCTCGCCGCCGGAGCCTCGCCGCCGGAGCGCCGCCGGAGCCTCGCCGGAGCCTCGCCGCCGGAGCCTCGCCGCCGGAGCCTCGCCGCCGGAGCCTCGCCGCCGGAGCCTCGCCGCCGGAGCCACGCCGCCGGAGCCTCGCCGCCGGAGCCTGCAGGAGCCTCGCCGCCGGAGCCTCGCGGCCGGAGCCTCGCCGCCGGAGCCTCGCCGCCGGAGCCTCGCCGCCGAAGCCTCGCCGCCGGAGCCTCGCCGCCGGAGCCTCGCCGCCGGAGCCTCGCCGCCGGAGCCACGATGCCGGAGCCTCGCCGCCGGAGCCTCGCTGCAGGAGCCTCGCCGCCGGAGCCTCGCCGCCGGAGCCTCGCCGCCGGAGCCTCGCCGCCGGAGCCACGATGCCGGAGCCTCGCCGCCGGAGCCTCGGTGCCGGAGCCTCGCTGCAGGAGCCTCGCCGCCGGAGCCTCGCCGGAGCCTCGCCGCCGGAGCCTCGCCTCCGGAGCCTCGCCGCCGCAGCCTCGCCGCCGGAGCCTCGCCTCCGGAGCCACGCCGCCGGAGCCTCGCCGCCGGAGCCTCGCTGCCGGAGCCTCGCTGCCGGAGCCTCGCCGCCGGAGCCACGCCGCCGGAGCCTCGCCGCCGGAGCGTCGCCGCCGGAGCCTCGCCGCCGGAGCCTCGCCGCCGGAGCCTCGCCGCCGGAGCCTCGCCGCCGGAGCCACGCCGCCGGAGCCTCGCCGCCGGAGCCTCGCCGCCGGAGCCTCGCCGCCGAAGCCTCGCCGCCGGAGCCTCGCCGCCGGAGCCTCGCCACCGGAGCCTCGCCGCCGAAGCCTCGCCGCCGGAGCCTCGCCGCCGGAGCCTCGCCGCCGGAGCCTCGCCGCCGGAGCCTCGCCGCCGGAGCCACGATGCCGGAGCCTCGCCGCCGGAGCCTCGCTGCAGGAGCCTCGCCGCCGGAGCCTCGCCGCCGGAGCCTCGCCGCCGGAGCCTCGCCGCCGGAGCCACGATGCCGGAGCCTCGCCGCCGGAGCCTCGTTGCAGGAGCCTCGTTGCAGGAGCCTCGCCGCCGGAGCCTCGCCGCCGGAGCCTCGCCGCCGGAGCCTCGCCGCCGGACCCTCGCCACCGGAGCCTCGCCGCCGAAGCCTCGCCGCCGGAGCCTCGCCGCCGGAGCCTCGCCGCCGGAGCCACGCCGCCGGAGCCTCGCCGCCGGAGCCTCGCTGCCGGAGCCTCGCCGCCGGAGCCTCGCCGCCGAAGCCTCGCCGCCGGAGCCTCGCCGCCGGAGCCTCGCCGCCCGAGCCTCGCCGCCGGAGCCTCGCGGCCGGAGCCTCGCCGCCGGAGCCTCGCCGCCGGAGCCTCGCTGCCGGAGCCACGCCGCCGGAGCCTCGCCGCCGGAGCCTCGCTGCCGGAGCCTCACCGCCGGAGCCTCGCCGCCGGAGCCTCGCCGCCGAGGCCTCGCCGCCGGAGCCTCGCCGCCGGAGCATCGCCTCCGGAGCCTCGCCGCCGAAGCATCGCCGCCGGAGCCTCGCCGCCGGAGCCTCGCCGCCGGAGCCACGCCGCCGGAGCCTCGCCGCCGGAGCCTCGCCGCCGGAGCCTCGCCGCCGGAGCCTCGCCGCCGGAGCCTCGCCGCCGGAGCCTCGCCGCCGGAGCCTCGCCGCCGGAGCCTCGCCGCCGGAGCCTCGCCGCAGGAGCCTCGCCGCCGGAGACTCGCCGCCGGAGCCTCGCCGCTGGAGCCTCACCGCCGGAGCCTCGCCGCCGGAGCCTCGCCGCCGGAGCCCCGCCGCCTGAGCCTCGCCGCAGGAGCCTCGCCGCCGGAGCCTCGCCTCCGGAGCCTCGCCGCCGGAGCCTCGCTGCCGGAGCCTCGCCGCCGGAGCCACGCCGAAGCCTCGCCGCCGGAGAGCCTCGCCGCCGGAGCCTCGCCGCCGGAGCCTCGCCACCGGAGCCTCGCCTCCGCCGGAGCCTCGCCGCCGGAGCCTCGCCGCCGGAGCCTCGCCGCCGGAGCCACGATGCCGGAGCCTCGCCGCCGGAGCCTCGTTGCCGGAGCCTCGCCGCCGGAGCCTCGCCGCCGGAGCCTCGCCGCCGGAGCCTCGCCGCCGGAGCCTCGCCGCCGGAGCCTCGCTGCCGGAGCCTCGCCGCCGGAGCCTCGCTGCGGAGCCTCGCCGCCGGAGCCTCGCCGCCGGAGCCGGAGCCTCGCCGCCGGAGCCTCGCCGCCGGAGCCTCGCCGCCGGAGCCTCGCCGCCGGAGCCTCGCCGCCGGAGCCTCGCCGCCGGAGCCCAGCCTCGCCGCCGGAGCCTCGCCGCCGGAGCCTCGCCGCCGGAGCATCGCACCCGGAGCCTCGCCGCCGGAGCCTCGCCGCCGGAGCCACGCCGCCGGAGCGGAGCGTCGCCGCCGGAGCCTCGCCGCCGGAGCTTCGCCGCCGGAGCCTCGCCGCCGGAGCCTCGCCGCCGGAGCCACGCCGCCGGAGCCACGCCGCCGGAGCCTCGCTGCAGGAGCCTCGCCGCCGGCGCCTCGCCGCCGGAGCCTCGCCGCCGGAGCCTCGCCACCGGAGCCTCGCCGCCGAAGCCTCGCCGCCGGAGCCTCGCCGCCGGAGCCTCGCCGCCGGAGCCTCGCCGCCGGAGCCACGATGCCGGAGCCTCGCCGCCGGAGCCTCGCTGCAGGAGCCTCGCCGCCGTAGCCTCGCCGCCGGAGCCTCGCCGCCGGAGCCTCGCCGATGCCGGAGCCTCGCCGCCGGAGCCTCGTTGCAGGAGCCGGAGCCTCGCCGCTGGAGCCTCACCGCCGGAGCCTCGCCGCCGGAGCCTCGCCGCCGGAGCCTCGCCGCCGGACCCTCGCCACCGGAGCCTCGCCGCCGGAGCCACGCCGCCGGAGCCTCGCCGCCGGAGCCTCGCTGCCGGAGCCTCGCCGCCGGAGCCTCGCCGCCGAAGCCTCGCCGCCGGAGCCTCGCCGCCGGAGCCCGCCGGAGCCTCGCCGCCGGAGCCTCGCCGCCGGAGCCTCGCCGCCCGAGCCTCGCCGCCGGAGCCTCGCTGCCGGAGCCACGCCGCCGGAGCCACGCCGCCGGAGCCTCGCTGCCGGAGCCTCGCCGCCGGAGCCTCGCCGCCGGAACCTCGCCGCCGGAGCCTCGCCGCCGGAGCCTCGCCTCCGGAGCCACGCCGCCGGAGCCTCGCCGCCGGAGCCGCCGCCGGAGCCTCGCCGCCGGAGCCTCGCCGCCGGAGCCTCGCCGCCGGAGCCTCGCCGCCGGAGCCACGCCGCCAGAGCCTCGCCGCCGGAGCCTCGCCGCCGGAGCCTCGCCGCCGGAGCCTCGCTGCAGGAGCCTCGCCGCCGGAGCCTCGCTGCAGGAGCCTCGCCGCCGGAGCCTCGCCGCCGGAGCCTCGCTCGCCGGAGCCTCGCCGCCGACCCTCGCCGGAGCCACGCCGCCGGAGCCTCGCCGCCGGAGCCACGCCGCCGGAGCCTCGCCGCCGGAGCCTCGCTGCCGGAGCCTCGCCGCCGGAGCCTCGCTCGCCGCCGAAGCCTCGCCGCCGGAGCCTCGCCGCCGGAGCCTCGCCGCCGGAGCCTCGCCGCCGGAGCCTCGCTGCCGGAGCCTCGCCGCCGGAGCCTCGCTGCCGGAGCCTCGCCGCCGGAGCCTCGCCGCCGAAGCCTCGCCGCCGGAGCCTCGCCGCCGGAGCCTCGCCGCCGCCACGAGCCGGAGCCTCGCCGCCGCCCGCTGCAGGAGCCTCGCCGCCGGAGCCTCGCCGCCGGAGCCTCGCCGCCGGAGCCTCGCCGCCGGAGCCTCGCCGCCGGAGCCTCGCCGCCGGAGCCTCGCCGCCGGAGCCTCGCTGCCGGAGCCTCGCCGCCGGAGCCTCGCCGCCGGAGCCTCGCCGCCGGAGCCTCGCCGCCGGAGCCTCGCCGCCGGAGCCTCGCCACCGGAGCCTCGCCGCCGGAGCCTCGCCGCCGGAGCCTCGCCGCCGGAGCCTCGCCGCCGGAGCCTCGCCGCCGGAGCCTCGCCGCCGGAGCCTCGCCGCCGGAGCCACGCCGCCGGAGCCTCGCCGCCGGAGCCTCGCTGCCGGAGCCTCGCCGCCGGAGCCTCGCCGCCGGAGCCTCGCCGCCATAGCCACGCCGCCGGAGCCTCGCCGCCGGAGCCTCGCCGCCGGAGCCTCGCCGCCGGAGCCTCGCCGCCGGAGCCTCGCTGCTGGAGCCTCGCTGCCGGAGCCTCGCCGCCGGAGCCACGCCGCCGGAGCCTCGCCGCCGGAGCCTCGCCGCCGGAGCCTCGCCGCCGGAGCCTCGCCGCCGGAGCCTCGCCGCCGGAGCCTCGCCGCCGGAGCCTCGCCGCCGGAGCCTCGCCGCCGGAGCCTCGCCGCCGGAGCCACGCCGCCGGAGCCTCGCCGCCGGAGCCTCGCTGCCGGAGCCTCGCCGCCGGAGCCTCGCCGCCGGAGCCTCGCCGCCGGAGCCTCGCCGCCGGAGCCTCGCTGCCGGAGCCTCGCCGCCGGAGCCTCGCCGCCGGAGCCTCGCCGCCGGAGCCTCGCCGCCGGAGCCACACCGCCGGAGCCTCGCCGCCGGAGCCTCGCTCCCGGAGCCTCGCCGCCGGAGCCTCGCCGCCGGAGCCACGCCGCCGGAGCCTCGCCGAGCCTCGCCGGAGCCTCGCCGCCGGAGCCACGCCGCCGGAGCCTCGCCGCCGGAGCCTCGCTGCCAGAGCCTCGCCGCTGGAGCCTCGCCGCCGGAGCCTCGCCGCCGGAGCCTCGCCGCCGGAGCCTCGCCGCCGGAGCCTCGCCACCGGAGCCTCGCCGCCGAAGCCTCGCCGCCGGAGCCTCGCCGCCGGAGCCACGCCGCCGGAGCCTCGCCGCCGGAGCCTCGCTGCCGGAGCCTCGCCGCCGGAGCCTCGCCGCCGGAGCCTCGCCGCCGGAGCCACGCCGCCGGAGCCTCGCCGCCGGAGCCTCGCCGCCGGAGCCTCGCCGCCGGAGCCTCGCCGCCGGAGCCTCGCCGCCGGAGCCTCGCCGCCGGAGCCTCGCCGCCGGAGCCTCGCCGCCGGAGCCTCGCCGCCGGAGCCTCGCCGCCGGAGCCTCGCCGCCGGAGCCTCGCCGCCGGAGCCCCGCCGACGGAGCCTCGCCGACGGAGCCCCGCCGCCGGAGCCTCGCCGCCGGAGCCTCGCCGCCGGAGCCTCGCCGCCGGAACCTCGCCGCCGGAGCCTCGCCGCCATAGCCACGCCGCCGGAGCCTCGCCGCCGGAGCCTCGCCGCCGGAGCCTCGCCGCCGGAGCCTCGCCGCCGGAGCCTCGCCGCCGAAGCCTCGCCGCCGGAGCATCGCCGCCGGAGCCTCGCCGCCGGAGCCTCGCAGACGGAGCCACGCCGCCGGAGCCTCGCCGCCGGAGCCTCGCCGCCGGAGCCTCGCCGCCGGAGCCTCGCCGCCGGAGCCTCGCTGCCGGAGCCACGCCGCCGGAGCCTCGCCGCCGGATCCTCGCCGCCGGAGCCTCGCCGCCGGAGCCTCGCGGCCGGAGCCTCGCCGCCGGAGCCTCGCCGCCGGAGCCTCGCCGCCGGAGCCTCGCTGCCGGAGCCTCGCCGCCGAAGCCTCGCCGCCGGAGCCTCGCCGCCGGAGCCTCGCCGCCGGAGCCTCGCCGACGGAGCCCCGCCGACGGAGCCTCGCCGCCGGAGCCTCGCCGCCGGAGCCTCTCCGCCGGAACCTCGCCGCCGGAGCCTCGCTGCCGGAGCCTCGCCGCCGGAGCCTCGCTGCCGGAGCCTCGCTGCCGGAGCCTCCCCGCCGGAGCCTCGCCGCCGGAGCCTCGCCGCCGGAGCCTCGCCGCCGGAGCCTCGCTCCTGGATACCATGTGTTACATACAAATAATTTTTTTAAAAGTTTTTCACTTTCAGTTAACTGATAAAACAACTCTGATTATCACCGTGGAAATGTATCCCTCTTGCAGTGTGTATCCCTCTTGACGTGTCAACAGTGTGTATCCCTCTTGACGTGTCAACAGTGTGTATCCCTCTTGACGTGTCAACAGTGTGTATCCCTCTTGACGTGTCAACAGTGTGTATCCCTCTTGACGTGTCAACAGTGTGTATCCCTCTTGACGTGTAAACAGTGTGTATCCCTCTTGACGTGTCAACAGTGTGTATCCCTCTTGACGTGTCAACAGTGTGTATCCCTCTTGACGTGTCAACAGTGTGTATCCCTCTTGACGTGTCAACAGTGTGCATCCCTCTTGACGTGTCAACAGTGTGTATCCCTCTTGACGTGTCAACAGTGTGTATGGCGCTTGACGTGTCAACAGTGTGTATCCCTCTTGACGTGTCAACAGTGTGTATGGCGCTTGACGTGTCAACAGTGTGTATCCCTCTTGACGTGTCAACAGTGTGTATCCCTCTTGACGTGTCAACAGTGTGCATCCCTCTTGACGTGTCAACAGTGTGTATCCCTCTTGACGTGTAAACAGTGTGTATCCCTCTTGACGTGTCAACAGTGTGTATCCCTCTTGACGTGTCAACAGTGTGTATCCCTCTTGACGTGTCAACAGTGTGTATCCCTCTTGACGTGTCAATAGTGTGTATCCCTCTTGACGTGTCAACAGTGTGTATCCCTCTTGACGTGTCAACAGTGTGTATCCCTCTTGACGTGTCAACAGTGTGTATCCCTCTTGACGTGTCAACAGTGTGTATCCCTCTTGACGTGTCAACAGTGTGTATCCCTCTTCACGTGTCAACAGTATGTATCCCTCTTGACGTGTCAACAGTGTGTATCCCTCTTGACATGTCAACAGCGTGTATCCCTCTTGACGTGTCAACAGTGTGCATCCCTGTTGACGTGTCAACAGTATGTATCCTTCTTGACGTGTCAACAGTGTGTATCCCTCTTGACGTGTCAACAGTGTGTATCCCTCTTGACGTCTCAACAGTGTGTATCCCTCTTGACGTGTCAACAGTGTGTATCCCTCTTGACGTGTCAACAGTGTGTATCCCTCTTGACGTGTCAACAGTGTGTATCCCTCTTGACGTGTCAACAGTGTGTATCCCTCTTGACGTGTCAACAGTGTGTATCCCTCTTTACGTGTCAACAGTGTGTATCCCTCTTGACGTGTCAACAGTGTGTATCCCTCTTGACGTGTCAACAGTGTGCATCCCTCTTGACGTGTCAACAGTGTGCATCCCTCTTGACGTGTCAACGGTGTGCATCCCTCTTGAAGTGTCAACAGTGTGCATCCCTCTTGACGTGTCAACGGTGTGCATCCCTCTTGACGTGTCAACAGTGTGTATCCCTCTTGACGTGTCAACAGTGTGTATCCCTCTTGACGTGTCAACAGTGTGCATCCCTCTTGACGTGTCAACAGTGTGTATCCCTCTTGACGTGTCAACAGTGTGTATCCCTCTTGACGTGTCAACAGTGTGTATCCCTCTTGACGTGTCAACAGTGTGTATCCCTCTTGACGTGTCAACAGTGTGTATCCCTCTTGACGTGTCAACAGTGTGTATCCCTCTTGACGTGTCAACAGTGTGTATCCCTCTTGACGGGTCAACAGTGTGTATCCCTCTTGACGTGTCAACAGTGTGTATCCCTCTTGACGTGTCAACAGTGTGTATCCCTCTTGACGTGTCAACAGTGTGTATACCTCTTGACGTGTCAACAGTGTGTATCCCTCTTGACGTGTCAACAGTGTGTATCCCTCTTGACGTGTCAACAGTGTGTATCCCTCTTGACGTGTCAACAGTGTGTATCCCTCTTGACGTGTCAACAGTGTGTATCCCTCTTGACGTGTCAACAGTGTGTATCCCTCTTGACGTGTCAACAGTGTGTATCCCTCTTGACGTGTCAACAGTGTGTATCCCTCTTGACGTGTCAACAGTGTGTATCCCTCTTGACGTGTCAACAGTGTGTATCCCTCTTGACGTGTCAACAGTGTGTATCCCTCTTGATGTGTCAACAGTGTGTATCCCTCTTGACGTGTCAACAGTGTGTATCCCTCTTGATGTGTCAACAGTGTGTATCCCTCTTGATGTGTCAACAGTGTGTATCCCTCTTGATGTGTCAACAGTGTGTATCCCTCTTGACCTGTCAACAGTGTGTATCCCTCTTGATGTGTCAACAGTGTGTATCCCTCTTGACCTGTCAACAGTGTGTATCCCTCTTGATGTGTCAACAGTGTGTATCCCTCTTGACCTGTCAACAGTGTGTATCCCTCTTGCTGTGTCAACAGTGTGTATCCCTCTTGATGTGTCAACAGTGTGTATCCCTCTTGATGTGTCAAAAGTGTGTATCCCTCTTGATGTGTCAACAGTGTGTATCCCTCTTGATGTGTCAAGAGTGTGTATCCCTCTTGACGTGTCAACAGTGTGCATCCCTCTTGATGTGTCAACAGTGTGTATCCCTCTTGATGTGTCAACAGTGTGCATCCCTCTTGATGTGTCAACAGTGTGTATCCCTCTATGTGTCAATAGTGTGTATCCCTCTTCATGTGCCTACAATGTGTATCCCTCTTGATGTGTCAACAGTGTGTATCCCTCTTCATGTGTCATCAGTGTGTATCCCTTTTCATGTGTCAACAGTGTGTATCCCTCTTGATGTGTCAACAGTGTGTATCCCTCTTGCTGTGTCAACAGTGTGTATCCCTCTTGACGTGTCAACAGTGTGTATCCCTCTTGACGTGTCAACAGTGTGTATCCCTCTTGACGTGTCAACAGTGTGTATCCCTCTTGATGTGTCAACAGTGTGTATCCCTCTTGACGTGTCAACAGTGTGTATCCCTCTTGATGTGTCAACAGTGTGTATCCCTCTTGATGTGTCAACAGTGTGTATCCCTCTTGATGTGTCAACAGTGTGTATCCCTCTTGATGTGTCAACAGTGTGTATCCCTCTTGATGTGTCAACAGTGTGTATCCCTCTTGATGTGTCAACAGTGTGTATCCCTCTTGATGTGTCAACAGTGTGTATCCCTCTTGACCTGTCAACAGTGTGTATCCCTCTTGATGTGTCAACAGTGTGTATCCCTCTTGATGTGTCAACAGTGTGTATCCCTCTTGATGTGTCAAAAGTGTGTATCCCTCTTGATGTGTCAACAGTGTGTATCCCTCTTGATGTGTCAAGAGTGTGTATCCCTCTTGACGTGTCAACAGTGTGCATCCCTCTTGATGTGTCAACAGTGTGTATCCCTCTTGATGTGTCAACAGTGTGCATCCCTCTTGATGTGTCAACAGTGTGTATCCCTCTATGTGTCAATAGTGAGTATCCCTCTTCATGTGTCAACAATGTGTATCCCTCTTGATGTGTCAACAGTGTGTATCCCTCTTCATGTGTCATCAGTGTGTATCCCTTTTCATGTGTCAACAGTGTGTATCCCTCTTGATGTGTCAACAGTGTGTATCCCTCTTGACGTGTCAACAGTGTGTATCCCTCTTGATGTGTCAACAGTGTGTATCGCTTTTGATGTGTCAACAGTGTGTATCCCTTTTGATGTGTCAACAACAATGTCAACAGTGTGTATCCCTTTTGATGTGTCAACAACAATGTCAACAGTGTGTATACCTTTTGATGTGTCAACAACAATGTCAACAGTGTGTATCAATTTTGATGTGTCAACAACAATGTCAACAGTGTGTATCCCTTTTGATGTGTCAACAACAATGTCAACAGTGTGTATTCCTTTTGATGTGTCAACAACAATGTCAACAGTGTGTATCCCTTTTGATGTGTCAACAACAATGTCATCAGTATGTATCCCTTTTGATGTGTCAACAGTGTGTATCCCTTTTGATGTGTCAACAGTGTGTATCCATTTTGATGTGTCAACAACAATGTCAACAGTGTGTATCCCTTTTGATGTGTCAACAACAATATCAACAGTGTGTATCCCTTTTGATGTGTCAACAACAATGTCAACAGTGTGTATCCCTTTTGATGTGTCAACAACAATGTCAACAGTGTGTATCCCTTTTGATGTGTCAACAACAATGTCAACAGTGTGTATCCCTTTTGATGTGTCAACAACAATGTCAACAGTGTGTATCCCTTTTGATGTGTCAACAACAATGTCAACAGTGTGTATCCCTTTTGATGTGTCAACAACAATATCAACAGTGTGTATCCCTTTTGATGTGTCAACAACAATGTCAACAGTGTGTATCCCTTTTGATGTGTCAACAACAATGTCAACAGTGTGTATCCCTTTTGATGTGTCAACAACAATGTCAACAGTGTGTATCCCTTTTGATGTGTCAACAACAATGTCAACAGTGTGTATCCCTTTTGATGTGTCAACAACAATGTCAACAGTGTGTATCCCTTTTGATGTGTCAACAACAATGTCAACAGTGTGTATCCCTTTTGATGTGTCAACAACAATGTCAACAGTGTGTATCCCTTTTGATGTGTCAACAACAATGTCAACAGTGTGTATCCCTTTTGATGTGTCAACAACAATGTCAACAGTGTGTATCCCTTTTGATGTGTCAACAACAATGTCAACAGTGTGTATCCCTTTTTATGTGTCAACAACAATGTCAACAGTGTGTATCCCTTTTTATGTGTCAACAACAATGTCAACAGTGTGTATCCCTTTTTATGTGTCAACAACAATGTCAACAGTGTGTATCCCTTTTTATGTGTCAACAACAATGTCAACAGTGCACTAAGATGTTAATTTCTGTCTGTTTGTGTGACATAATATTCACTAGGCAGGTCAACTTAACTATACCAGGGCTACTTAACTACAGCAGGTCAACTCAACTATACCAGGGCTACTTAACTACAGCAGGTCAACTCAACTATACCAGGGCTACTCAACTACACCAGGTCAACTCAACTATACCAGGGCTACTCAACTACACCAGGTCAACTCAACTATACCAGGGCTACTCAACTACACCAGGTTAACTCAACTATACCAGGGCTACTCAACTACACCAGGTCAACTCAACTATACCAGGGCTACTCAACTACACCAGGTTAACTCAACTATACCAGGGCTACTCAACTACACCAGGTCAACTCAACTATACCAGGGCTACTCAACTACACCTGGTCAACTCAACTATACCAGGGCTACTCAACTACACCTGGTCAACTCAACTATACCAGGGCTACTCAACTACACCAGGTCAACTCAACTATACCAGGGCTACTCAACTACACCAGGTCAATTCAACTATACGAGGGCTACTCAACTACACCAGGGCAACTCAACTATACCAGGGCTACTCAACTACACCAGGCCAACTCAACTATACAAGGGCTACTCAACTACACCAGGTCAACTCAACTATACCAGGGCTACTCAACTACACCAGGGCTACTCAACTACAACAGGTCAACTCAACTACACCAGGGCTACTCAACTACACCAGGGCTACTCAACTACACCAGGTCAACTCAACTACACCAGGGCTACTCAACTACAACAGGGCAACTCACTATACCAGGGCTACTCAACTACACCAGGTCAACTCAACTACACCAGGTAAACTCAACTGCACCAGGGCTACTCAACTACGCCAGGGCTACTCAACTACACCAGGGCAACTCAACTAAAGCAGGGCTACTCAACTATACCAGGGCTACTCAACTACACCAGGGCTACTCAACTACACCAGGGCTACTCAACTATACCAGGGCTATTCAATTACACCAGGGCTACTCAACTACGCCAGGTCAACTCAACTACACCAGGGCTACTCAACTATACCAGGGCTTCTCAATTATACCAGGGCTACTCAACTACGCCAGGGCTACTCAACTACGCCAGGGCTACTCAACTATACCAGGGCTTCTCAACTATACCAGGGCTACTCAACTATACCAGGGCTACTCAACTACACCAGGGCTACTCAACTACACCTGGGGTACTCAGCTACACCAGGGCTACTCAGCTACACCAGGGCTACTCAACTATAACAGGTCAACTCAACTATGCCACGGCTACTCAACTACACCAGGGCTACTCAACTACAACAGGGCTGCTCAACTACACCAGGGCTACTCAACTACAAAAGGGCTACTCAACTACAATAAGGACACTCGACTACACCAGAGCTACTCAATTACACCAGGGCTACTCAACTACTCCAGGGTTACTCAACTACATAAGGGCTGCTCAACTACACCAGATCTAGTCTGCTGCACCAGGGCTACTCAACTACACCAGGGCTACTCAACTACACAAGCGCTACGCAACTACACCAAGCCTGCTCAACTACACCAGGGCTACTCAACTACACCAGCGCTACGCAACTATACCAATGCTGCTCAACTACACCAGGGCTACTGAACTACACCAGGGCTACTCAACTACAAAAAGGCCACTCGACTACACCAGGGCTACTCAACTACACCAGGGCTACTCAACTTCACCAGGACTGCTCAACTACACCATGGTTGCTAAAACTACACCAGGGCTACTCAACTACACCACGGCTACTCAACTACACCAGGTCTGGTCATCTACAAAAGGGCTGATCAACTACACCACGGTTTCTCAACTACACCAGGGCTGCTCAGCTACACCAGGTCTAATCAAATACACCAGGGCTACTCAACTACACCAAGGCTGATAAACTACACCAGGTCTGATCAACTACCCAAGGGCTGCTCAACTACACCAGGGCTACTCAACTACACCACGGCTACTCTACTATACCAGGTCAACTCAACTACACCAGGGCTACTCAACTATACCAGGGCAACTCAACTATATCAGGGCTACTCAACTACACCAGGGCTACTCAACTACACCAGGACTACTCAACTACACCAGGGCAACTCAACTACACCAGGTCAACTCAACTACACCAGGGCTACTCAACTATACCAGGGCAACTCAACTATACCAGGGGTACTCAACTACACCAGGGCTACTCAACTACACCAGGGGTACTCAACTACACCAGGGCTACTCAGCTACACCAGGGCAACTCAACTACACCAGGTCAACTCAACTATACAGGGCTACTCAACTACACCAGGGCTACTCAACTACAACAGGGCTACTCAACTACTCCAGGGCTACTCAACTACACCAGCGCTACTCAACTACACCAGGGCTGCTGAATTACACCAGGGCAACTCAACTACACCAGGTCAACTCAACTATACAGGGCTACTCAACTACACCAGGGCTACTCAACTACAACAGGGCTACTCGACTACACCAGGGCTACTCAACTACACCAATGTTGCTCAACTACACCAGGGCTACTCAACTACACCAGGGCTACTCGACTACACCAAGGCCACTCGACTACACCAGAGCTACTCAATTACACCAGGGCTACTCAACCACTCCGGGGCTACTCAACTACACCAGGGCAGCTCAACTACACCAGGGCTAGTCAATTGAACCATATCTACTCAACTACACCAGGGCTGCTCAACTACACCAGGGCTACTCAACTACACCAGGGCTACTCAACTACACCAGCGGTACGCAACTACACCAATGCTGCTCAACTACACAAAGGATACTCAATTACATCAGGGCTACTCAACTAAACCAGTGCTGCTCAACTACACCAGGGCTACTGAACTACACCAGGGCTACTCAACTACACCAAGGCCACTCGAGTACACCAGGGCTACTCAACTACACCAGGGCTACTCAACTTCACAAGGACTGCTCAACTACACTTGGGTTGCTCAACTACACCAGGGCTACTCAACTACACCAGGGCTACTCAACTACACCAGGTCTGGTCATCTATACCAGGGCTGATCAACTACACCAGGGTTTCTCAACTACACCAGGTCTGATCAACTACACCAGGGCTGCTCAGCTACACCAGGTCTAATCAACTACACCAGGGCTACTCAACTACATCAGGGCTGATCAACTACACTAGGGCTGATCAACTACACCAGGTCTGATCAACTACACCAGGTCTGATCAACTACACCAGGGCTGATCAACTACACCAGGGCTGCTCAACTACACCAGGGCTGATCAACTACACCAGGGCTACTCAACTTCACCAGGACTGCTCAACTACACCAGGGCTGATCAACTACACCAGGGCTGATCAACTACACCAGGGCTACTCAACTACACCAGGGCTGCTCAACTAAACCAGGACTACTCAACTACACCAGGGCTACTCAACTTCACCAGGACTGCTCAACTACACCAAGGCTGCTCAACTACATCAGGGGTACTCAACTACACCAGGGCTACTCAACTTCACCAGGGCTGCTCAACTACACCAGGACTGCTCAACTACACCAGGGCTGCTCAACTAAACCAGGACTACTCAACTACACCAGGACTGCTCAACTACACCAGGGCTGCTCAACTAAACCAGGACTGCTCTACTACACCAGGGCTACTCAACTTCACCAGGGCTGCTCAACTACACCAGGACTACTCAACTACACCAGGACTGCTCAACTACACCAGGGCTGCTCAACTAAACCAGGACTGCTCAACTACACCAGGGCTGATCAACTACACCAGGGCTGCTCAACTACATCAGGGCTGCTCAACTACACCAGGGCTGCTCAACTAAACCAGGACTGCTCAACTACACCAGGGCTGATCAACTTCACCAGCGCTGCTCAACTACACCAGGGCTGATCAACTACACCAGGGCTGATCAACTACACCAGGGCTGATCAACTACACCAGGGCTACTCAACTACACCAGGGCTGCTCAACTAAAACAGGACTACTCAACTACACCAGGGCTACTCAACTTCACCAGGACTGCTCAACTACACCAAGGCTGCTCAACTACATCAGGGCTACTCAACTACACCAGGGCTACTCAACTTCACCAGGGCTGCTCAACTACACCAGGACTGCTCAACTACACCAGGGCTGCTCAACTAAACCAGGAATACTCAACTACACCAGGACTGCTCAACTACACCAGCGCTGCTCAACTAAACCAGGACTGCTCTACTACACCAGGGCTACTCAACTTCACCAGGGCTGCTCAACTACACCAGGACTACTCAACTACACCAGGACTGCTCAACTACACCAGGGCTGCTCAACTAAACCAGGACTGCTCAACTACACCAGGGCTGATCAACTACACCAGGGCTGCTCAACTATATCAGGGCTGCTCAACTACACCAGGGCTGCTCAACTACACCAGGGCTGATCAACTACACCAGGGCTGCTCAACTACACCAGGGCTGCTCAACTACACCAGGGCTGATCAACTACACCAGGGCTGCTCAACTATATCAGGGCTGCTCAACTAAACCAGGATGCTCAACTACACCAGGGCTGAT
The DNA here is from genome assembly GCF_038502225.1 of Cherax quadricarinatus. Taxonomy (NCBI): domain Eukaryota; kingdom Metazoa; phylum Arthropoda; class Malacostraca; order Decapoda; family Parastacidae; genus Cherax; species Cherax quadricarinatus. The sequence continues at coordinate 9,944,933 of NC_091293.1, read as the reverse complement.
CAACTTCACCAGGGCTGCTCAACTACACCAGGGCTGATCAACTACACCAGGGCTGATCAACTACACCAGGGCTGCTCAACTACACCAGGGCTGATCAACTACACCAGGGCTGATCAACTACACCAGGACTGCTCATCTACATCAGGGCTGATCAACTACACCAGGGCTGATCAACTACACCAGGGCTGGTCAACTACACCAGGGCTGGTCAACTAAACCAGGACTACTCAACTACACCAGGGCTGCTCAACTACACCAGGGCTGATCAACTACACCAGGGCTGATCAACTACACCAGGGCTATTCAACTTCACCAGGACTGCTCAACTACACCAGGGCTGCTCAACTACATCAGGGCTGCTCAACTACACCAGGGCTGCTCAACTTCACCAGGACTGCTCAACTACACCAGGGCTGCTCAACTACACCAGGGCTGATCAACTACACCAGGGCTGATCAACTACACCAGGGCTACTCAACTTCACCAGGACTGCTCAACTACACCAGGGCTGATCAACTACACCAGGGCTGATCAACTACACCAGGGCTGCTCAACTACATCAGGGCTGCTCAACTACACCAGGGCTGCTCAACTACACCAGGGCTGCTCAACTAAACCAGGACTACTCAACTACACCAGGGCTGCTCAACTACACCAGGACTACTCAACTACACCAGGACTACTCAACTACACCAGGACTACTCAACTACACCAGGGCTGCTCAACTACACCAGGACTACTCAACTACACCAGGGCTGCTCAACTACACCAGGACTACTCAACTACACCAGGGCTGCTCAACTACACAATCGTTGCTCGTTTACCAGACACGTGACGTGTGTCTGGTTCGTCTACCAGGTAAGTGACGTGTGTCTGCCTCGTCTACCAGGCAAGTGACGTGTCTGTCTGGGCTGTCTACCTGGCAAGTGACGTGTATCTGCCTCGTCTACCAGGCAAGTATCGTAATGTCTGGCTCGTTTACCAGACAAGTGACGTGTGTCTGGCTCGTCTAACAGGCAATGACGTGTGTCTGATTCGCCTACCAGGCAAGTGACCTGTGTTTGTCTCGTCTACCAGGCAAATGACATGTGTGTGGCTCGTCTACTAGGTAAGTGACATGTGTGTCTGGGTCGTCTACCAGGTAAGTGACGTGTGTCTGGGTCGTCTACCAGGCAAGTGACGTGTGTCTGGCTCGTCTACCAGGTAAGTGACATGTGTCTGGCTCGTCTACCAGGTAAGTGACGTGCATCTGACTCGTCTACAAGGCAAGTGACGTGTGTCTGGCTCGTCTACCATGCAAGTGACATGTGTCTGGCTCGTCTACCATGCAAGTGACGTGTGTCTGGCTCGTCTACCAGGCAAGTGACGTGCATCTGGCTCGTCTACAAGGCAAGTGACGTGTATCTTGCTCGTCTACCAGTCAAATGACGAGTATCTGGCTCGTCTACAAGGCAAATTACGTGTGTCTGGATCGTCTACCAGGCAAGTGACGTGTGTGTGGCTCTTCTAACAGGCAAGTGACGTGTATCTGGCTCGTCTACAAGGCAAGTGACGTGTATCTGGCTCGTCTACCAGGCAAGTGACGTGTGTCTGGCTCGTCTACCAGGCAAGTGACGTGTATCTGGCTCGTCTACCAGGCAAGTGACGTGCGTCTGGTCTCGACTATCAGGCAAGTGACGTGTATCTGGCTCGTCTACCAGGCACCTGACGTGTATCTTGCTCGTCTACTAGGCAAGTGACGTGTATCTGGCTCGTCTACAAGGTAAGTGACGTGTGTCTGGCTCGTCTACAAGGCAAGTGACGTGTGTGTGGCTCGTCTACCAGGCAAGTAACGTGTATCTGGCTCGTCTACAAGGCAAGTGACGTGCATCTGGCTTGTCTACAAGGCAAGTGACGTGTTTCTGGCTCGTCTACCAGGCAAGTGACGTGCATCTTGCTCGTCTACCAGGCAAGTGACGTGCGTCTGGCTCGTCTACCAGGCAAATGACGTGTGTGTGGCTCGTCTACCAGGTAAGTGACGTGTGTCTGGCTCGTCTTCCAGGCAAGTGACATGTGTCTGGCTCGTCTACCAGGCAAGTGACGTGCATCTGGCTCGTCTACAAGGCAAGTAACGTGTGTCTGGCTCGTCTACCATGCAAGTGACATGTGTCTGGCTCGTCTACCAGGCAAGTGACGTGTGTCTGGCTCGTCTACCAGTCAAATGACGAGTATCTGGCTCGTCTACAAGGCAAATGACGTGTGTCAGGCTCGTCTACCAGGCAAGTGACGTGTGTGTGGCTCGTCTACCAGGCAAGTGACGTGTGTCTGGCTCGTCTACCAGGCAAGTGACGTGTGTGTGGCTCGTCTACCAGGCAAGTGACGTGTATCTGGCTCGTCTACAAGGCAAGTGACGTGTATCTGGCTCGTCTACCAGGCAAGTGACGTGTGTCTGGCTCGTCTACCAGGCAAGTGACGTGTATCTGGCTCGTCTACCAGGCAAGTGACGTGCGTCAGGTCTCGTCTACCAGGCAAGTGACGTGTATCTGGCTCGTCTACCAGGCAAGTGACGTGTATCTGGCTCGTCTACAAAGCAAGTGACGTGTGTCTGGTTCATCTACCAGGCAAGTGACGTGTGTCTGGCTCGTCTTCCATGCAAGTGACGTGTGTCTGGCTCGTCTACAAGGCAAGTGACGTGTGTCTGGCTCGTCTACCAGACAAGTGACGTGTGTCTGGCTCGTCTACCAGGCAAGTGACGTGTGTCTTTCTCGTCTTGTATACAAAGCAAGTGACGTGTGTCTGGCTCGTCTATCAGGCAAGTGACGTGTGTCTGGCTCGTCTACCAGGCAAGTGACGTGTATCTTGCTCGTCTACCAGGCAAGTGACGTGTTTCTGGCTCGTCTACCTGGCAAGTGACGCGTTTCTTGCTCGCCTACCAGTGATGTGTGTCTGGCTCGTCTTCCAGGCAAGTGTCGTGTATCTGGCTGGTCTACAAGGCAAGTGACGTGTATATGGCTCGTCTAACAGGTAAGTGACGTGCATCTGGCTCGTCTACCAGGTAAGTGACGTGTATCTGGCTCGTCTACCAGGTAAGTGACGTGCATCTGGCTCGTCTACCAGGCATGTGACGTGTATCTGGCTCGTCTACAAGGCAAGTGACGTGTAACTGGCTCATCTACCAGGCAAGTGACGTGTGTCTGGCTCGTCTACCAGGCAAGTGACGTGTATCTGGCTCGTCTACAAGGCAAGCGACGTGTATCTGGCTTGTCTACCAGGCAAGTGACATGTGTGTGGCTCGTCTACCAGGCAAGTGACGTGCATCTGGCTTGTCTACCAGGCAAGTGACGTATATCTGGATCGTCTACCGGGTAAGTGACGTGTATCTGGCTCGTCTACAAGGCAAGTGACGTGGATCTGGCTCGTCTACCAGGCAAGTGACGTGTATCTGGCTCGTCTACCAGGCAAGTGACGTGTATCTGGCTCGTCTACCAGGCAAATGACGTGTATCTGGCTCGTATACCAGGCAAGTGACGTGTATCTGGCTCGTCTACCAGGAAAGTGACGTGTATCTGGCTCGTCTACCAGGCAAGTGACGCGTATCTAGCTCGTCTACAAGGCAAGTGACGTGTATCTGGCTCGTCTACCAGGCAAGTGACGTGTATCTGGCTCGTCTACCAGGCAAGTGACGTGTATCTGGCTCGTCTAATAGGCAAGTGACGTGTATCTGGCTCGTATACCAGGCAAGTGACGTGTATCTGGCTCGTCTTCCAGGAAAGTGACGTGTATCTGGCTCGTCTACCAGGCAAGTGACGTGTATCTGGCTCGTCTACAAGGCAAGTGACGTGTATCTGGCTCGTCTACAAGGCAAGTGACGTGTATCTGGCTCGTATACCAGGCAAGTGACGTGTATCTGGCTCGTCTACCAGGAAAGTGACGTGTATCTGGCTCGCCTACCAGGCAAGTGACGTGTATCTGGCTCGTCTACAAGGCAAGTGACGTGTATCTGGCTCGTCTACAAGGCAAGTGACGTGTATCTGGCTCGTCTACCAGGCAAGTGACGTGTATCTGGCTTGTCTACCAGGCAAGTGACGTGTATCTGGATTGTCTACCAGGCAAGTGACGTGCGTCTGGCTGGTCCACCAGACAAGTGACGTGCGTCTGGCTGGTCTACAAGACAACATTGTTATCAAGATAACGTTCCTCAAGGCTCGGTTAACAAACATATATTATAACGTTCCTCAAGGCTCGGTTAACAAATATATATTATAACGTTCCTCAAGGCTCGGTTAACAAACATATATTATAACGTTCCTCAAGGCTCGGTTAACAAACATATATTATAACGTTCCTCAAGGCTCTGTTAACAAACATATATTATAACGTTCCTCAAGGCTCGGTTAACAAACATATATTATAACGTTCCTCAAGGCTCGGTTATCAAACATATATTATAACGTTCCTGAAGCCTCGGTTAACAAACATATATTATAACGTTCCTGAAGCCTCGGTTAACAAACATATATTATAACGTTCCTCAAGGCTCGGTTAACAAACATATATTATAACGTTCCTCAAGGCTCTGTTAACAAATATATATTATAACGTTCCTCAAGGCTCGGTTAACAAACATATATTATAACGTTCCTCAAGGCTCGGTTAACAAATATATATTATAACGTTCCTCAAGGCTCGGTTAACAAACATATATTATAACGTTCCTCAAGGCTCGATTAACAAACATATATTATAACGTTCCTGAAGCCTCGGTTAACAAACATATATTATAACGTTCCTGAAGGCTCGGTTAACAAACATATATTATAACGTTCCTGAAGGCTCGGTTAACAAACATATATTATAACGTTCCTGAAGGCTCGGTTAACAAACATATATTATAACGTTCCTGAAGGCTCGGTTAACAAACATATATTATAATGTTGGAAGATCTCTTATCTATCCATAGCATAACATAAAATTATAATAATAAATTATTATGATTATTATTTTATTATTCCTAAGCATTTCGCCTTCACAGTAGGCTTCTTAAGTCGTATTTACACCTCTGTTATTATTATTATTATTATTATTATTTTTATTTTTATTATTATTATTATTAATATTATTATTATTTTTGTTGTTGTTGTTGTTGTTGTTATTATTATTATTATTATTATTACTAATATTATTTTTGTTGTTGCTGCCGCTGTTTTTATATTTTTCCAGCCATATAATTGTCAGTATAATAAGTTTGGAGATCCAGCCCTGAATCACACCTTCTCTCAACATATATTTGTCAGTATAATAAGTTTGGAGATCCAGCCCTGAATCACATCTTCTCTCAACATATATTTGTCAGTATAATAAGTTAGGAGATCCAGCCCTGAATCACACCTTCTCTCAACATATATTTGTCAGTATAATAAGTTTGGAGATCCAGCCCTGAATCACACATTCTCTCAACATATATTTGTCAGTATAATAAGTTTGGAGATCCAGCCCTGAATCACACCTTCTCTCAACATATATTTGTCAGTATTATAAGTTTGGAGATCCAGCCCTGAATCACATCTTCTCTCAACATATATTTGTCAGTATAATAAGTTTGGAGATCCAGCCCTGAATCACATCTTCTCTCAACATATATTTGTCAGTATAATAAGTTAGGAGATCCAGCCCTGAATCACACCTTCTCTCAACATATATTTGTCAGTATAATAAGTTTGGAGATCCATCCCTGAATCACACCTTCTCTCAACATATATTTGTCAGTATAATAAGTTTGGAGATCCAGCCCTGAATCACACCTTCTCTCAACATATATTTGTCAGTATAATAAGTTTGGAGATCCAGCCCTGAATCACATCTTCTCTCAACATATATTTGTCAGTATAATAAGTTTGGAGATCCAGCCCTGAATCACACCTTCTCTCAACATATATTTGTCAGTATAATAAGTTTGGAGATCCAGCCCTGAATCACACCTTCTCTCAACATATATTTGTCAGTATAATAAGTTTGGAGATGCAGCCCTGAATCACACCTTCTTTCAACATATATTTGTCAGTATAATAAGTTTGGAGATCCAGCCCTGAATCACATCTTCTCTCAACATATATTTGTCAGTATAATAAGTTTGGAGATCCAGCCCTGAATCACACCTTCTCTCAACATATATTTGTCAGTATAATAAGTTTGGAGATCCAGC
>NC_091293.1:9916252-9933752 GCF_038502225.1 Cherax quadricarinatus | reverse complement strand
GTACCGTGCACTTCATATCCATCCTGTGGAGGGTAGAGGCTAGTGTACCGTGCACTTCATATCCATCCTGTGGATGGTAGAAGGTAGTGTACCGTGCACTTCATATCCATCCTGTGGGCGGTAGAGGCTAGTGTACCGTGCACTTCATATCCATCCTGTGGAGGGTAGAGGCTAGTGTACCGTGCACTTCATATCCATCCTGTGGATGGTAGAAGCTAGTGTACCGTGCACTTCATATCCATCCTGTGGACGGTAGAGGCTAGTGTACCGTGCACTTCATATCCATCCTGTGGATGGTAGAAGGTAGTGTACCGTGCACTCCATATCCATCCTGTGGATGGTAGAAGCTAGTGTACCGTGCACTCCATATCCATTCTGTGAACGGTAGAGGCTAGTGTACCGTGCACTCTAGTATATCTAGTATATCCGTCCTGTTAGCGGTAGAGGCTAGTGTACCGTGCACTCTATATCCATCCTGTGGACGGTAGAAGCTAGTGTACCGTGCACTTCATATCCATCCTGTGGACGGTAGAGGCTAGTGTACCGTGCACTCTATATCCATCCTGTGGACGGTAGAAGCTAGTGTACCGTGCACTTCATATCCATCCTGTGGATGGTAGAAGCTAGTGTACCGTGAACTCTATATCCATCCTGTGGACGGTAGAGGCTAGTGTACCGTGCACTCTATATCCATCCTGTGGACGGTAGAGGCTAGTGTACCGTGCACTTCATATCCATCCTGTGGAGGGTAGAGGCTAGTGTACCGTGCACTTCATATCCATCCTGTGGAGGGTAGAAGCTAGTGTACCGTGCACTTCATATCCATCCTGTGGATGGTAGAAGCTAGTGTACCGTGCACTTCATATCCATCCTGTGGATGGTAGAAGCTAGTGTACCGTGCACTTCATATCCATCCTGTGGATGGTAGAAGCTAGTGTATCGTGCACTTCATATCCATCCTGTGGATGGTAGAAGCTAGTGTACCGTGCACTTCATATCCATCCTGTGGATGGTAGAAGCTAGTGTACCGTGCACTTCATATCCATCCTGTGGATGGTAGAAGCTAGTGTACCGTGCACTTCATATCCATCCTGTGGATGGTAGAAGCTAGTGTACCGTGCACTTCATATCCATCCTGTGGATGGTAGAAGCTAGTGTACTGTGCACTTCATATCCATCCTGTGGAGGGTAGAGGCTAGTGTACCGTGCACACCATATCCATCCTGTGGATGGTAGAAGCTAGTGTACCGTGCACTTCATATCCATCCTGTGGATGGTAGAAGCTAGTGTACCGTGCACTTCATATCCATCCTGTGGACGGTAGAGGCTAGTGTACCGTGCACTTCATATCCATCCTGTGGACGGTAGAGGCTAGTGTACCGTGCACTTCATATCCATCCTGTGGACGGTAGAGGCTAGTGTACCGTGCACTTCATATCCATCCTGTGGATGGTAGAAGCTAGTGTACCGTGCACTCCATATCCATCCTGTGGATGGTAGAAGGTAGTGTACCGTGCACTCTAGTATATCCATCCTGTGGATGGTAGAAGGTAGTGTACCGTGCACTCTAGTATATCCATCCTGTGGATGGTAGCGCAAGAATCAATTGCTACACAAAACGTCCAGGATCTCGGCGACGAAAGTGTTAAGAGAAGAACCTCCGGATATATATAATGATAAAATATTCTATCTCTTACAAGCAAATTCAGAATATTTCCTCGAAATGTTTAACATCTTATTTTCATTAATAAAATACTATATCTCATAGGATATATTGTTGTCACTCTTTATATTTCCCAATTACTGGGCTACTTGACAGGATGCTGGGAGGCTGGACTCACCTTGCAGTCACCTGCTCTGTGGTACAGAGATGTACAGCCTACCAGCACCACCTACCACCTAGCACCCCGAGCCACCTTTCAGCTCACCTGCCGCGCCCACAGAGTCCCTCAGTACTACTACAGCAAGCACTTCAGGGGCTACAACCTGACTATCATTACTTCAGATGGACGCCGAGTAAATAAGGTAAACTTCCTAGTCAAATAGTTAGGTTCAAGCTTCACCGTCAACACCAGAGAATACAGCTGCGTAGCGTCCTTGTCTGCCCACTAGCGGATGGTGGATCAAGCCTACACCACTCCTTGTGTGAAATGATCCACACGGGTTTAACGCCTCACGCAAAAATATATATATATATGAGACTCAAAAAGTGAAAAAAAATAGGCTGTCAGAAATGTTGAATCATTTTATATCTTCCACTGAATGCGAATGTTCCATTAATGTTGAAATTAATGTTGAAATTAATGTTGAAATTAATGTTGAAATTAATGTTGAAATTAATGTTGAAATTAATGTTGAAATTAATGTTGAAATTAATGTTGAAATTAATGTTGAAATTAATGTTGAAATTAATGTTGAAATTAATGTTGAAATTAATGTTGAAATTAATGTTGAAATTAATGTTGAAATTAATGTTGAAATTAATGTTGAAATTAATGTTGAAATTAATGTTGAAATTAATGTTGAAATTAATGTTGAAATTAATGTTGAAATTAATGTTGAAATTAATGTTGAAATTAATGTTGAAATTAATGTTGAAAATAACAAAACTTCCTTCAGTAAATAATTTATAAAAGTTAAATATACTTATATTATAATAATGATATTTTATAAAAATTACTGGACATCTCATCAGCTTATATTTAAAAAAATATTAACTAAACATATTTATATTTAGTAAATATGTGTATTTTACCCTCACATACCTATATTATATTATATTATATTATATTATATTATATTATATTATATTATATTATATTATATTATACACAGTCACACACACAAGGGGCCAGCAGATATGAATATACCCCTGCGATCACGACTAGATGACTACACACACACACACACACACACACACACACACACACACACACACACACACACACACACACACACACACACACACACACACACACACACACACACACACACACACACACACACACACACACACACACACACACACACACACACACACACACACACACACACACACACACACACACACACACACACGCTAGAATTTTGATGAGCTGGAGAGAGGAGACAGCGGAGAAGAAAGTGATTACATAGCAGGAACGCTTCACTCTGGAGGTCCCAAGGTGGTAATAGCAGTGATGTATAACCCACCACAGAACAGCAGGAGGCCAAGGCAAGAGTATGACGAGAGCAATAGAGCGATGGTTGACACACTGGCTGCAGTGGCCAGAAGAGCTCATGCATGCAGGGCAAAGCTCCTGATCATGGGTGACTTTAACCACAAGGAGATCGATTGGGAGAACTTGGACCCACATGGGGGCCAAGATACATGGAGGGCTAAGATGATGGAGGTGGTACTGGAGAACTTCATGTACCAACACGTAAGGGACACTACAAGAGAGAGAGGAGAGGATGAACCAGCAAGGCTGGACTTAGTATTCACCTTGAGTAGTGCAGATATCGAGGACATCACATATGAAAGACCCCTTGGGGCCAGCGATCATGTGGTTTTAAGCTTCGAATACACAGTAGAGCTACAAGTGAAGGGAGAAGCAGGAAGGCCAGGACGAATGAAGCCAAACTACAAGAAAGGGGACTACACAGGAATGAGGAACTTCTTGAGCGGGGTTCAGTGGGACAGAGAACTGGCAGGGAAACCAGTTAATGAGATGATGGAATATGTAGCAACAAAATGCAAGGAGGCTGAGGAGAGCTTTGTACCCAAGGGTAACATGAATAATGAAAAAGCTAGGATGAGCCCATGGTTTACCCAAAGGTGCAGGGAGGCAAAAACCAAGTGTGCTAGGGAATGGAAGAAATATAGAAGGCAAAGGACTCAGGAGAATAAGGAGAGCAGTCGTAGAGGCAGAAACGAATATGCACAGATAAGAAGGGAGGCCCAAAGACAACATGAAAATGACATAGCAGCGAAAGCCAAATCTGACCCGAAACTGTTGTACAGCCACATCAGGAGGAAAACAACAGTCAAGGACCAGGTAATCAGGCTAAGGAAGGAAGGAGGAGAGACAACAAGAAATGACCGTGAAGTATGTGAGGAACTCAACAAGAGATTCAAAGAAGTGTTCACAGAGGAGACAGAAGGGGCTCCAGAAAGACGGAGAGGTGGGGCACACCACCATGTGCTGGACACAGTGCACACAACCGAGGAAGAAGTGAAGAGGCTTCTGAGTGAGCTAGATACCTCAAAGGCAATGGGGCCAGATAACATCTCCCCATGGGTATTGAGAGAGGGAGCAGAGGCACTATGTGTACCCCTAACAACAATATTCAATACATCTATCGAAACAGGGAGATTGCCTGAGGCATGGAAGACAGCAAATGTAGTCCCAATCTTTAAAAAAGGAGACAGACATGAAGCATTAAACTACAGACCAGTGTCACTGACATGTATAGTGTGCAAAATCATGGAGAAGATTATCAGGAGAAGAGTGGTGGAACACCTAGATAGGAATGATCTCATCAACAGCAGCCAACATGGTTTCAGGGACGGGAAATCCTGTCACAAACCTACTGGAGTTCTATGACATGGTGACAGCAGTAAGACAAGAGAGAGAGGGGTGGGTGGATTGCATTTTCTTGGACTGCAAGAAGGCGTTTGACACAGTTCCACACAAGAGATTGGTGCAAAAACTGGAGGACCAAGCAGGGATAACAGGGAAGGCACTACAATGGATCAGGGAATACTTGACAGGAAGACAGCAGCGAGTCATGGTACGTGGCGAGGTGTCAGAGTGGGCACCTGTGACCAGCGGGGTCCCACAGGGGTCAGTCCTAGGATCAGTGCTGTTTCTGGTATTTGTGAACGACATGACGGAAGGAATAGACTCTGAGGTGTCCCTGTTTGCAGATGACGTGAAGTTGATGAGAAGAATTCACTCGATCGAAGACCAGGCAGAACTACAAAGGGATCTGGACAGGCTGCAGACCTGGTCCAGCAATTGGCTCCTGGAGTTCAATCCCACCAAGTGCAAAGTCATGAAGATTGGGGAAGGGCAAAGAAGACCACAGACGGAGTACAGTCTAGGGGGCCAGAGACTACAAACCTCACTCAAGGAAAAAGATCTTTGGGTGAGTATAACACCAGGCACATCTCCTGAAGCGCACATCAACCAAATAACTGCTGCAGCATATGGGCGCCTAGCAAACCTCAGAACAGCATTCCGACATCTTAATAAGGAATCATTCAGGACCCTGTACACCGTGTATGTTAGGCCCATATTGGAGTATGCGGCACCAGTTTGGAACCCACACCTAGCCAAGCACGTGAAGAAACTAGAGAAAGTGCAAAGGTTTGCAACAAGACTAGTCCCAGAGCTAAGAGGTATGTCCTACGAGGAGAGGTTAAGGGAAATCAACCTGACGACACTGGAGGACAGGAGAGATAGGGGGGACATGATAACGACATACAAAATACTGAGAGGAATTGACAAGGTGGACAAAGACAGGATGTTCCAGAGATTGGACACAGTAACAAGGGGACACAGTTGGAAGTTGAAGACACAGATGAATCACAGGGATGTTAGGAAGTATTTCTTCAGCCACAGAGTAGTCAGTAAGTGGAATAGTTTGGGAAGCGATGTAGTGGAGGCAGGATCCATACATAGCTTTAAGCAGAGGTATGATAAAGCTCACGGCTCAGGGAGAGTGACCTAGTAGCGATCAATGAAGAGGCGGGGCCAGGAGCTCGGACTCGACCCCCGCAACCTCAACTAGGTGAGTACAACTAGGTGAGTACACACACACACACACACACACACACACACACACACATATATATATATATATATATATATATATATATATATATATATATATATATATATATATATATATATATATATATGTATATGTATATATATATATGTATATATATATGTATATGTATATATATATATATATGTATATATATATATATATATATATATATATATATATATGTATATGTATATATATATATATATATATATATATATATATATATATATATATATATATATATATATATATATATAGATATATATATATATGTATATGTATATATATGCAAAACAACCAATGTTTTGACTTAAATTATTTTAACATGGTTAGTTTTAATGTTACTTCCTTGTTTACGAAAGTTCCTGTTGATGATTTATTAAGTTTCTTATCTGAAGAACTCGTTAACTATGATTTACCGTTGCCAGTTCCTACTATCATTAAACTTGTTAAACTTTGCATTGTTGATGCAAAATTTGTATTTAATGATAAGTTTCACACTCAGAGGTTTGGTATGGCAATGGGAAATCCTCTTTCACCTGTTTTTAGTAATCTGTACATGGATTTTTTTAAAACAAGGTTGCTTAACACAATCCTCCCTAATAGAGCTAAATGGTTCAGATATGTTGATGATATTTTGTGTTTTATGCCCAAGAATGTAGATATACATCATTTCCTTGTTAAATTAAATAGCTTAGCCCATTCTATAAACTTTACTGTTGAGTTTGAGGAAAATAATTCATTGCCTTTTCTAGATGTTTTAACTATTAAGGGTAATAATGAATTTAAATTTAAAATTTACAGAAAACCTACAAATAACTGTTCCTATGTCCACTATTATGCTTCCCATCAAGATAGAGTTAAACTGTCTGTTTTCTCATCAATGTTTTTGAGAGCTTTACGTATTTGTAGTCCAGAGTTCATAGATGAAGAAATGTCCAAAATTTACGAAATAGCTAATGATCTGAAATACCCAAGAAATGTAATTGATAAATGTTTTAAAACTGCGAGAAATACTTTTTACAATCCAAAAAGGGACAACCAACCTTATTCACCTAAAAATATGTTAGTTCTCCTTACCCTGAAAACTTGGTTGATATGCCTTCTCTTCTTAAGACTTTTAATATCAAAGTTGTACTTAAAATTCTTGATACAGCAAAAAAAAATTTTTGATAAAGAATTCCCCCGAAGATGCTGACGGATGTGTCTATAAGATTCCTTGTAAAATTTGCTATAAAGTATATTACGGTCAAACTGGTAAAAGTCTCGAACTAAGATTAAAACAACATAAATATAACATTAGAACTGGACAAGATTCCAATGCTCTATTTATTCATGTGAGAGATTTTAACCATCAAAAAGTTGAGAAAGTAGTATCAAGCAAGTCCATGGTCGACAGGAATATAATTGAATCTTGTTTCATAAAAAGCAGTTTTGACAATAATATGAATATTTCCTTTGGATTATATAAATTAGATCCATTTATAATTAATAGAATTTGGGAAGAATTTAATAATACATTGGACAAATAATAAATTTTAAAATTCTTAATTCTTGGGTAGAATAGTTTGTTGGTGGGTTGTGTGAAGGACCTGTCTAGTTGGGCCAGTGGGGCTGCTGCAGTGTACTCTTTCTTAAGAGTCGCGCCTCAAGTGTTGCTTTGTTGTGGGATGTGATAGTGAGGTGTGGTCAAGACCCTTTATATGCCTTCCTTTGATGCATTACTTTCATTGTTCTTTGATAATGTGAGTAGTCACGAAAGCGCTTGGAATTTCTCTATTCTTTCACAGTGGTTGTTTTGCATATATATATATATATATATATATATATATATATATATATATATATATATATATATATATATATATATATATATATATATATATATATATATATATATATATATATATATATATATATATATATATATATATATATATATATATATATATATATGTATATATATATATATATATATATATATATATATATATATATATATATATATATATATATATATATATATATATATATATATATATATATATATATATATAGTGTAAATTGTGGGACCCATAGCCTCGGAGAAGTGGATAAAAAGGCTTCAAGGAAGAATATTTGGATTTCTTCCTGAAGCCATTTGAATATTCCACTTCCCCTACCACCCCATCTTTCCATATTTATTTTTTTTTTTGCTAATAGGAATATTTTATTACATAATATGGTACAGAAGATTTAAGAGATACATTATTGATATAAAGGTGGCATATACGGTACATGTTGTTACGTGTGTATCACCGATTATAAGGCGAAAATCTCATCCAGCTCCTCAGAGCTGGGGCGTGTGCCCAAAATGCAGCAGGCATTACCCCTTTGAACAGCCGCACTGAGCCGCTGGAACAGAAAACTAGCTGCCCTGGGATCCCTAGTTACCCTGATGAGTTTTTCCCAGCTCCTTAAGGAATTTAGATGCACTCTTTCCCCATGAGCCAAGGGTCTCTGAGCCTATGGGAACAAACATATAATGATGGGCAAGTTCTCCATATTTTCTAGATTTTTAGGACTCCCTGAGGCTGGCAGCTGCCCCTCCTTCCTCCCTGGTGTATTGGAGATAGGTATCAGCCAAGGTAGATGCACATGTGTAGTCCCACACCACCTGCTTCCCATCTGTCCAGGCATGAAGGGTGATACCATCTGGACGCTTCTGGCTGCCATCATATATATATATATATATATATATATATATATATATATATATATATATATATATATATATATATATATATATATATATATATATATATATATATATATATATATGAAATAAGTGTCTCAATCTTCATGCAATAAGATCACAGTAAACAGGTGATTTCAGAATATGCAAAACAACCACTCTGAAAGAATAGAGAAATTCCAAGCGCTTTCGTGACTACTCACATTATCAAGGAACTATGAAAGTAAAGCATCCAAGGAAGCTATATAAGGGGTCTGGCCAACACCTCACTATCAGATCCCACAACGGTTAAACACCTGACGCGCGCCGACCCAACTTGGATAGGTCCTTTGCACAACTCACCCACAAACTATTCTACCCAAGAAAATTTAAAAATTATTATTTGTCCAGTGTATTATTAAATTCTTCCCAAATTCTATTAATTATAAATGGATCTAATTTATATAAACCGAAGGAAATATTCATATTATTGTCAAAACTGCTTTTTATGAAACAAGATTCAATTATATTCCTGTCGACCATGGACTTGCTTGATACTACTTTCTCAACTTTATGAAAATCAAGTGGATGGTTAAAATCTCTTACATGAATAAATAGAGCATTGGAATCTTGTCCAGTTCTAATGCTATATTTATGTTGTTTTAATCTTAGTTCGAGATTTTTACCAGTTTGACCGTAATAAACTTTATCGCAAATTTTACAAGGAATCGTATAGACACATCCATCAGCATTTTGGGGGGAATTCTTTATCAAAAGTTTTTTTTACTGTATCAAGATTTTTGAATACAACTTTAATATTAAAAGTCTTAAGAAGAGAAGGCATATCAACCAAGTTTTCATGGTAAGGGAGAACCAACATATTTTTAGTTGAATAAGGCTGGTTGTCCCTTTTTGGATTGTAAAAAGTATTTCTAGCAACTTTAAAAGATTTATCAATTACATTTCTTGGGTATTTTGAGTTCATAGATGAGGAAATATCCAAAATTTATGAAATAGGTAAAGATTTAAAATACCCAAGAAATGTAATTGATAAATTTTTTAAAGTTGCTAGAAATACTTTTTATAATCCAAAAAGGGACAACCAGCCTTATTCAACTAAAAATATGTTGGTTCTCCCTTACCATGAAAACTTCGTTGATATGCCTTCTCTTCTTAAGACATTTAATATTAAAGTTGTATTCAAAAATCTTGATACAGTAAAAAAACTTTTGATAAAGAATTCCCCCCAAAATGCTGATGGATGTGTCTATAAGATTCCTTGTAAAATTTGCGATAAAGTTTATTACGGTCAAACTGGTAAAAATCTCGAACTAAGATTAAAACATCATAAATATAGCATTAGAACTGGACAAGATTCCAATGCTCTATTTATTCATGTAAGAGATTTTAACCATCCAATTGATTTTCAAAAAGTTGAGAAAGTAGTATCAACTCCTTTTACTCTCTCAACTTGTAACTCTACTATTTATTCAAAGCACAGAACCACGTGGTCACTAGCTCTTAGAGGCCTCTCATATGCGATGTCCTCAATATCTGAACTGCTCAGAGTGAACACAAGGTCCAGTCTTCCTGATTCATCCTCCCCTCTCTCTCTGGTAGTGTCCTTAACATGTTGATGCATGAGGTTTTCCAGTACCACATCCATCATCTTGGCTCTTCATGTTTCGGGACCCCATGTGGCTCCACGTTTTCGCAATCGATCTCCCTGTGGTTGAAATCGCCCATAACCAGCAGCTTTGCTCTGCCTGGTCCTCTTCTGATTCAATTCTTCTCATCAACTTTACATCATCTGCAAACAGGGACACTACCGCGTCTATTCCTTCCGTCATGTTGTTCACAAATACCAGAAATAGCAACGGTCCTAGGACTGACCCCTGTGGAACCCCACTCATCACAGGCGCCCACTCTGACACCTCGCCACGTACCATGACTCGCTGCTGTCTTCCTGACACGTATTCCATAATCCAGTATAATGCCTTTGCTGTTATCCCTGCCTGGTTCTCCAGCTTTTGCTCTAATCTCTTGTGAGGAACTGTGTCAAACGCCTTCTTACAGTCCAAGAAAATGCAATCTACCCACCCCTCTCTCTCTCTTGTCTTACTGCTGTCACCCTGTCATAGATCTCCAGTAGGTTTGTGACACAGGATTTCCCATTCCTGAAACCGTGTTGGCTGTTGTTGATAAGCTCATTCCTTTCTAGGTGCCCCACCACTCTACTCCTGATAATCTTCTCCATGATTTTGCATACTATACATATCAGTGACACTGGTCTATAGTTTAGTGCTTCATGTCTGTCTTCTTTTATAATAATTGGGACTACATTTGCTGTCTTCCATGCCTCAGGTAACCTCTCTGTTTCGATAATGTGTTGAAAATTATTGTTAGAGGTACACATAGCACCTCTGCTCCCTGTCTCAGGACCCATGGAGAGATGTTATCCGGCCCCATCGCCTTTGAGGTATCTAACCCCTTCAGCAGCCTCTTCACTTCTTCCTTGGTTGTATGTATTGTGTCCAACACTTCGTTGTGTACCCCATCTCTCCCTCTTTCTGGAGTCCCATCTGTCTCCTCTGTGAACACTTCTTTGAATCTCATGTTGAGTTCCTCACATACTTTGTGGCCGTTTCTTGTGATCTCTCCTCCTTCCTTCCTTAGCCTGATTACCTGGTCATTGACTGTTGTTTGCCCCCTGATGTGCCTGTACAACAGCTTCAGGTCAGATTTGGCTATCGCTGCTATGTCATTTTCATATTGTCATTGGGCCTCCCTTCTTCCCTGTGGATATTCATTTCTGGTTCTGTAACTGCTCTCCTTATTCTCCTGGGTCCTTTGCCTTCTATACTTCTTCCATTCCCTAGCACACTTGGTTTTGGCCTCCCTGCACCTTTGGATGAACCACAGGCTCATCCTCTCGTTTTCATTATTCCTGTTACCCTTGGGTATAAACCTCTCCTCAGCTTCCCTGCATATTGTTATCACATATTCCATCATCTTGTTTACTGACTTCCCTGCGAGTTCTCTGTCCCACTGAACCCCATTCAGGAAGTTCTTCATTCCCATGTTGTCCCCTTTCTTGTAGTTTGGCTTCATTAGTCCAGCTCTTCCTGCTTCCCCCTCCACTTGTAGCTCTACTGTGTATTCGAATCTTAAAACCACATGATTGCTGGCCCCAAGTGGTCTTTCATATGTGATGTCCTCAATATCTGCACTACTCAAGGTGAATACTAGGCCCAGTCTCACTGGTTCATCCTCTCCTCTCTCTCTGGTAGTGTCCCTTACGTGTTGGTGCATGAAGTTTTCCAGTACCACCTCCATCATCTTTGCCCTCCACGTTTCTTGGCCCCCATGTGGCTCAAAATTCACCCAATCGATTTCCTTGTGGTTAAAGTCACCCATGATCAGGAGCTTTGCCCTGCTCTCATGAGCCCTTCTGGCCACTTCAGGCAGTGTGTCAACCATCGCTCTGTTACTCTCATCATAATCTTGCTTTGGCCTCCTGCTGTTCTGTGGTGGGTTATACATCACTGCAATTACCACCTTAGGACCTCCAGATGGAAGCATTACTACTATGTAATCTCTTGCTTCTCCTCTGTCTCTTCTCTCCAGCTCATCAAAATCCCATCGGTTTTTGACCAGCAGTGCCACTCCTCCACCCCCTCTGTTCCCTCTGTCTTTCCTCAGGCTCTGATATTCCGTTGGAAAGATGGCATCAATTATCTTACCTGCGAGCTTGTTTTCTGTGGGAGCTGTGATGTCTGGTGATGCCTCTTTGACTCTTTTGTGCCAATCCTCCCACTTATTTGTTATTCCATCAGCATTCGTGTACCATACCTTCAGTTTCCTCTCCATCACACTGTTTTGGAGGGTCTATTAAGGGTGGGGAACCTGGCAGTGTACTGTGGGATTCTATAGCTGAGTGTTGGGTGGGAGCTCTGGGTGTGGATTGAGGTTTGTGTTAGGATAGCATGATTGGTTGTGGGGCTCTGTGGATGGTTCTGTGTGCACTTGCTCTTGTTGCTGTGCCCTGCTCTGGTTGTCCTCTGCTGATTCTGTCCTTGTCTCTCCTAGCTCCTTTCACTTTTGTGGCCTCTCTCTCTCAGCTGCTGTCATTCTGTTTGTGTTCTGTCTCAGTCTAGGATCACCCTCTTGTATTCTGCCGAGTACTTCAACCGTGGTTTCTCTTGGAGGATCCTGTTCGGCACTGTTTCTGTCCTGAAAATCAGATTGATCGGTCGTTTTCTTCCCTTCAAATATCCCCCCATTCTCTGAAAATTTACAGTCTCGGACATGTCCTCTTCACCTGTTTCTGTGATGATGTTCTCAATCTCCTTTCTTTCTGCCTGCCGACTTTCAGTGTGCATCCTTCCCTCACTTTCCTGAAGCCCATGAATTAACACTGACTGCCCTATCCTCCTTCCATTGTCTTTCCCTCTGTGACTCTGGTTCCTGTCTGTACATGGCCATTTTCTCACTTGTTTTTTTTTCTGTATCTCTTGGTTGCTTGTTCGTGCCACTGCATTTGACCTATCCCCCTCTCCACCTGCACCCAGCTGCTCTCCTCCTTCACTCCATAGCCCTGCTCTGTAGGCTGATATGGCCTTAGCGTAAGTTATATCTCCTTCCTTCCCATGAGTGTGTGTGTGTGTGTGTGTGTACTCACCTAATTGTACTCACCTAATTGTGGTTGCAAGGGTCGAGTCTCAGCTCCTGACCCCGCCTCTTCACTGAACGCTACTAGGTCCTCTCTCTCCCTGCTTCCTGAGATTTATCATACCTCGTCTTAAAGCTACGTATGGTTCCTGCCTCCACTACATCGCTCGCCAGACTGTTCCACTTCCTGACCACTCTGGCTGAAGAAATGCTTCTTGACATCCCTGTGACTCATCCGAGTCTTCAACTTCCAAGAGTGACCCCTTGTTTATGTGTCCTCTCTCTGGAACATCCTGTCTCTGTCCACCTTGTCTATTCCACGCAGTATTTTGTATATCGTTATCATGTCTCCCCTATCCTTCCTGTTCTCCAGTGTCGTCAGGCCGATTTCCCTTAACCTTTCTTCGTAGGACATTCCCCTTAGCTCTGGAACTAACCTTGTCACAAACCTTTGCACTTTCTCTAATTTCATAATGTGCTTGACCCGGTGCGGGTTCCAAACTGGTTCTGCATACTTCAGTATGGGCCTGACGTACACAGTGTACAGTGTCTTGAAAGATTCCTTACTTAGGTATCGGAATACTAATCTCAGGTTTGCCAGGCACCCATATGCTGCAGCAGTTATCTGGTTGATGTGTGCCTCCGGAGATGTGCTAGGTGTTATATTCACGCTAAGATATTTCTCATTGAGCGAGGTTTGTGTATGTGTGTGTGTGTGTGTGTGTGTGTGTGTGTGTGTGTGTGTGTACTCACCTATTTGTACTCACCTATTTGTGGTTGCAGGGGTCGAGTCCTAGCTCCTGGCCCCGCCTCTTCACCGGTTGCTACTAGGCCCTCTCTCTCCCCGCTCCATGAGCTTTATCAAACCTCGTCTTAAAACTGTGTATGGTTCCTGCCTCCACTACGTCATTTTCTAGGCTATTTCACTGCCTTACAACTCTATGACTGAAGAAATACTTCCTACTATCTCTCTGACTCATTTGTGTCTTCAACTTCCAATTGTGGCCTCTTGTTTCTGTGTCCCCTCCCTGGAACATCCTGTCTTTGTCCACCTTGTCTATTCCACGCAGTATTTTATATGTCGTTATCATGTCTCCCCTGACCCCCCTGTCCTCCAGTGTCGTCAGGCCGATTTCCCTTAATCTTTCTTCATAGGACATTCCCCTTAGCTCTGGAACTAACCTTGTCGCAAACCTTTGTACTTTCTCTAGTTTCTTGACGTGCTTTATCAAGTGCGGGTTCCAAACAGGTGCTGCATACTCCAGTATGGGCCTGACATACACGGTGTACAGTGTCTTGAATGATTCCTTACTAAGGTATCGGAATGCTGTTCTCAGGTTTGCCAGGCGCCCATATGCTGCAGCAGTTATCTGATTGATGTGTGCTTCCGGAGACATGCTCGGTGTTATACTCACCCCAAGATCTTTCTCCTTGAGTGAGGTTTGCAGTCTTTGGCCACCTAGCCTATACTCTCTCTGTGGTCTTCTGTGCCCTTCCCCTATCTTCATGACTTTGCATTTGGCAGGATTAAATTCGAGAAGCCATTTGCTGGACCAGGTGTCCAGTCTGTCCAGGTCTCTTTGAAGTCCTGCCTGGTCCTCATCAGATTTAATTCTCCTCACTAACTTCACATCATCTGCAAAATGGGACACTTCTGAGTCTAATCCTTCCGTCATGTCGTTCACATATACCAAAAATAGCACTGGTCCTAGGACCGACCCCTGTGGGACCCCGCTCGTCACAGGTGCCCACTGTGATACATCATTACGTACCATGATTCGTTGTTGCCTCCCTGTCAGGTATTCTCTGATCCATTGCAGTGCCCTTCCTGTTATATGCGCCTGATGCTCTAGCTTCTGCACTAATCTCTTGTGAGGAACTGTGTCAAAGGCCTTCTTGCAGTCCAAGAAGATGCAATCAACCCACCCCTCTCTCTCTTGTCTTACTTCTGTTATTTTATCATAAAACTCCAGAAGGTTTGTGACACAGGATTTGCCTTCCGTGAATCCGTGCTGGTTGTCATTTATACTCCTGTTCCGTTCCAGGTGCTCCACCACTCTCCTCCTGATAATCTTCTCCATAATTTTGCATACTATACACGTCAATGACACAGGTCTATAGTTTAGTGCCTCTTTTCTGTCTCCTTTTTTAAAAATGGGAACTACATTTGCCGTCTTCCATACCTCAGGTAGTTGCCCAGTTTCCAGGGATGTGTTGAAGATTGTGGTAAGTGGCACGCACAACATATCTGCTCCCTCTCTAAGGACCCACGGGGAGATGTTGTCCGGTCCCATTGCCTTTGAGGTATCGATGTCCCTTAGCAGTTTCTTCACCTCCTCCTCATCTGTATGTATGTCGTCCAACACTTGTTGGTGTATTCCTTGCTGGTGTCCCCATCTGGTCTGTCCCCCCAGAGTCCTTCCTGTCTCTACTGTAAATACTTCCTTAAATCTCGTGTTGAGCTCCTCACATACCTCTTGATCGTTTCTTGTGAGTTCTCCACCTTCTTTCCTCAGCCTTATCACCTGGTCCTTGACTGTTGTCTTCCTTCTAATGTGGCTATACAGCAGTTTCGGGTGAGATTTGACTTTCGATGCTATGTCGTTTTCATACTGTCGCTGGGCCTCCCTCCTTATCTGTGCATACTCGTTTCTGGCTCTTCTACTAATCTCCTTGTTTTCCTGGGTCCTATGCCTCCTGTACCTTTTCCATTCTCTGTTGCACTTAGTTTTTGCCTCCCTACACCTTCGGGTAAACCAAGGACTCGTTTTGGTCTTCCTATTATTTCTGTTTCCCTTGGGAACAAAACTTTCCTCTGCCTCCTTGCACTTTGTTGCCACATATTCCATCATCTCGTTTACTGATTTTCCTACCATTTCTCTGTCCCACTGAACCTCCTGCAGGAAGTTTCTCATACCTGTGTAGTCCCCCCTTTTATAGTTTGGCCTGTCCCCTTCAGTTCCTGTTACCTTCTCCACTTGTAACTCTACTATATAGTCAAAACTCAGAACCACATGATCGCTAGCTCCAAGGGGCCTCTCGTAAGTGATGTCCTCAATGTTTGAACTGCTCAGGGTGAACACAAGATCCAGTCTTGCTGGCTCATCCTCTCCTCTCTCTCTGGTTGTGTCCCTGACCTGTTGATGCATGAGGTTTTCAAGTACCACATCCATCATCTTGGCTCTCCATGTTTCGGGACCCCCATGTGGCTCCAGGTTTTCCCAGTCGATCTCCCTGTGGTTGAAATCGCCCATTACCAGTAACTTTGCTCTGCTCGAGTGAGCTCTTCTTGCCACCTCAGACAGTGTGTCCACCATCACCCTGTTGTTTTCTTCGTACTCCTCTCTTGGCCTCCTGAAGTTCTGTGGTGGGTTATACATCACTCCAATGACTCCTTTATGTTCTCCGGACTGAATTGTACCTACAATGTAGTCTCTTTCTCCAATCATGTCCATGCCTTCCATTTCCTCAAATCCCCATCGGTGTTTTATGAGTAGTGCAACCCCTCCTCCCCCTCTACTCCTTCTATCTTTCCTCAGGATCTGATATCCTGTTGGGAAGATTGTGTCTGTTATTGTCTCAGCGAGTTTTGTTTCTGTGACTGCTATGATGTCTGGGGATTTTTCACTGATTCTTTCATTCCACTCCTCATGTTTATTCGTTATTCCATCCGCGTTTGTGTACCAAACCTTTAGTTTCTTTTCTGTCATTGTGGTCATGCAAGAATATTGGGGTTGGGGGAGCGAGAGCCTTGGTGGGGGCCTATATGGGGCTGTGGTGTAGGTGGGGTTTGTGTTGATGGGGGTGGGGTCAGAATGCCCATAAGGGACAGCTGTTGGGGTGAGGTTTGTGATATGGGGGTTGGTGGCAGAGGGAACAGTGAGTGGGTTGTAGTATAGGTTGCTCAGTTGCGTTGGGAATGTCGCGGGTGGGGTCTTTTGGTGGGAGATTCTGTGGGGTGTGTTTGCCCTTCCTCCTGTGTCTGGGTCCTGCTCATTTTCATTGCTTCTCGTTCCTCCTTGCGTCTCTGTACCCTCTCTTTCAGTGTAGTCCCTTTCTTCTTGTGTTCTGTCGCGGTCGAGGTATACTCTCTGGTACCCCCTCTTTGTCCCTCAGTCTTGCTTTCTCTTGCAGAATCCTGGTTCGAACTGATTCTTCCTTGAAAGTTACTCTGACAGGCCGTATCCTTCCACTCGCAAACCACCCAATTCTCTGAAAATTTGTCACCTGGGTCATATTGCCCTCCCCTATTGTTTTCATGATGCCTTCAATCATTTTTATCTCCTCCTGTTTTATTTC
>NC_091293.1:9828023-9916152 GCF_038502225.1 Cherax quadricarinatus | reverse complement strand
ACTCTTCAGGTCACTTGTACTATCTAGGCTGGAATATTGCTGCACACTAACAGCACCTTTCAAGGCAGGTGAAATTGCTGACCTAGAAAATGTACAGAGAACCTTCACAGCACGCATAACGGAGATAAAACACCTCAATTACTGGGAGCGCTTGAGGTTCCTGAACCTGTTATCCCTGGAACGCAGGCGGGAGAGATACATGATTATATACACCTGGAAAATCCTAGAGGGACTAGTACCGAACTTGCACACGAAAATCACTCACTACGAAAGCAAAAGACTTGGCAGACGATGCAACATCCCCCCAATGAAAAGCAGGGGTGTCACTAGCACGTTAAGAGACCATACAATAAGTGTCAGGGGCCCAAGACTGTTCAACTGCCTCCCAGCATACATAAGGGGGATTACCAACAGACCCCTGGCAGTCTTCAAGCTGGCACTGGACAAGCACCTAAAGTCGGTTCCTGCCCAGCCGGGCTGTGGCTTGTGCGTTGGTTTGCGTGCAGCCAGCAGCAGCAGCCTGGTTGATCAGGCTCTGATCCACCAGGAGGCCTGGTCACAGACCGGGCCGCGGGGGCGTTGACCCCCGGAACTCTCTCCAGGTAAACTCCAGGTCCAGCTACTCTGATAAAATTATGATTAAGGGGACTGTATATGATCAAGCTTGCTGGGGACACAGAATAATTATTATACATAAATTATTAGTGTTATTAAAAATATCTTTATATTTCTACTTACCATCAGTTGTTGGAAGACAATGCTGATGGAACACACCATAACCTAACCCTTGGAAGCTAGAATTTACGATGGCCAACGCAAAAACTGCTGTAATTATGGGTAAGTATGACTTAGCTAAGGTGTGTTGCTGGGAATGATTTATTGAAGTCCTCTATTTTGGTCCTCCATAAGTGATTCTTGAAGTCCTGTAAATTTCCTGTCCCACTTCTTCAGCAGGAACTTATCGGCAATTTCTAAATTACGAATTGAGGCCGATACATCCCATTTAGTCCTCGGAAAATGCCGAATTATTATCACTATGTAGACCATTGTTTACACATTAAATTCAACATGGCGTCTCCCCCGGAGTTACTCAGCAGCTCGACTACCTCCCCCCCATCACTCGAAATTTCTTTAAGGGTCAAAGCAGCATCATATTTTATTACACAATTATTATATTATTTATTTATATGTTCTACATTTAGGAAATTATGTAAAAAATTTCCACAGGTGATACAAACTTAACTAAACCAGATGAAGCACACATCAGTCAGCAGACACTGCCAACAAACTTAATGTCTTCTTCTCTACTATAGTATTAAAACTAGCAAGCAAAATCCCAACCTGAAATGCTCAGGCGAAAGACTAACTCACTGGAAATTACCTAAATTCTACATATCTAGCTGTTACTAATCGTACCGAAGTTTCACTCATCATAAAGTCTGTTGAAAATAAGACAGGAAACCTAAATAATTTGCCACTTTCATGTACAAATAAGTAGCACATATGTTGTTACCCATTATTGAAACTGTTTAATAAATCAGTTGAATCTTCAACTTTCTCATCCATATTCAAGATAGCAAGGATCACCCTGATCTTCATAGGAGGTGATCCAGATGAAGTGAATAACTGTAAGGCTACACCAAACTTTCCTCCCACTATCTAAAATCTTAGAAAAATTAATACTTAAGCGAGGTTACCCCTACCTAATATCTCACAACATACATAACCCCTGCCAGTTGGGGTTTAGACCGTAAAAAAGTACAAATGATGCAATTATACAAAGGCTTGAACTGCTATATGCAGCGTTTGAAAACAATGAATATCCTCTGGGGTTCTTCATAGACTTATGGAAAGCATTCAATACGGTGGACCACAATATCTTGCTGTTTAAACTAAAACATTATGGGGTCAGAGGACATACCATGGAAAACCTAAAATCTCATCTTAGCAACAGACACTAGTATGTATACACAAACGGTGTAATCTCGACCACTTGGCTCTCTGCTCTTTCTCATTTAATTTGTATCAACTTGTCGGTTCTCTGAACTTTTTATGGTTTTTATGCACTTTCTCATTTACATCAATGATCTCTCCAACGCATCTCATCCCCTTAAAAAGTTCTATTCGCAGATGACACTACTTATGTCTTCTCTCACTCAAACCCGAGTATACTTAGAGACATTGTTAACTATGAGCTACTAAAAATAACTACAAGGATAACGACCAACTAACCTTCTCCCAATATACACAAAACTTACTACATGCTGTTTGGAAACAACTTTAAATATCCAACTTAACATATTGATCAATGGTTCCCCATTAAAAAACACATTGAGGGCAAATTTTTAGGTCTACACCTTGACTGCAATTTGAAATTTCAGATCCACATCCAACATATAGCGAAGAAGTAGGCATCCTCTCCAGAATACGGGACTATATATATATATATATATATATATATATATATATATATATATATATATATATATATATATATATATATATATATATATATATATATATATATATATATATATATATATAAATATATATATATACATATATATATATATATATCCTAGGTAGTAGGTTGGTAGACAGCAACCGCCCAGGGAGGTAATACCGTCCTGCCAAGCGAGTGTAAAACTGAAGCCTGTAATTGTTTTACACGATGGTAGGATTGCTGGTGTCTTTTTTTTTTCTGTCTCATACACGTGCAAGATCTCAGGTATGTCTTGCTACTTCTACTTACACTTAGGTCACACTACACATACATGTACAAGCATATATATACACACCCCTTTGGTTTTCTTCTATTTTCTTTCTAGTTCTTGTTCTTGTTTATTTCCTCTTACCTCCATGGGGAAGTGGAACAGAATTCTTCCTCCGTAAGCCATGCGTGTTGTAAGAGGCGACTAAAATGCCGGGAGCAAGGGGGTAGTAACCCCTTCTCCTGTATATATTACTAAATGTAAAAGGAGAAACTTTCGTTTTTCCTTTTGGGCCACCCCGCCTCGGTGGGATACAGCCGGTGTGTTGAAAGAAGAAAGAAGAATATATATATATATATATATAATATATATATATATATATATATATAATATATATATATATATATATATATAATATATATATATATATATATTATATATATGTATATATATATTATGCAAAACAACCACTGAAAGAATAGAGAAATTCCAAGCGCTTTCGTGACTACTCACATTATCAAGGAACTATGAAAGTAAAGCATCCAAGGAAGCTATATAAGGGGTCTGGTCGGCACCTCACTATCAGATCCCACAACGGTTTAAACACGTGACGCGCGGCGAGCCAACTTGGAAAGGTCCTTGGCTCAACTCACCCCACAAACTATTCTACCCAATGAATGGTTTGAAAAACCGACAAGTTGAAGATTGAGACACTTATGCAGCATATGGGAATCTTTATTCAGGAAACGTTTCGCCACACACTGTGTGGCGAAACGTTTCCTGAATAAAGATTCCCATATGCTGCATAAGTGTCTCAATCTTCAACTTATTCTACCCAAGAAATAAGAAATTTTAAAGATTATTTGTCCAGTGTATTATTAAATTCTTCCCAAATTCTATTAATTATAAATGGATCTAATTTATATAAACCAAAGGAAATATTCATATTATTGTCAAAACTGCTTTTTATGAAACAAGATTCAATTATATTCCTGTCGACCATGGACTTGCTTGATACTACTTTCTCAACTTTTTGAAAATCAATTGGATGGTTAAAATCTCTTACATGAATAAATAGAGCATTGGAATCTTGTCCAGTTCTAATGCTATATTTATGTTGTTTTAATCTTAGTTCGAGATTTTTACCAGTTTGACCGTAATAAACTTTATCGCAAATTTTACAAGGAATCTTATAGACACATCCATCAGCATTTTGGGGGGAATTCTTTATCAAAAGTTTTTTTACTGTATCGAGATTTTTGAATACAACTTTAATATTAAAAGTCTTAAGAAGAGAAGGCATATCAACCAAGTTTTCATGGTAAGGGAGAACCAACATATTTTTATTTGAATAAGGCTGGTTGTCCCTTTTTGGATTGTAAAAAGTATTTCTGGCAACTTTAAAAGATTTATCAATTACATTTCCCAAGAAATGTCTGAGGGCAATGTGTGGTGTGTATATAATGCAGGGAATTCGTAGTTTGGAAATTAGGAGGAGGTGCAGGATTACGAAAACTATTATTGAGAGGGCAGAGGAGGGGTTGTTGAGGTGGTTCGGACATGTAGAAAGAGTGGATCAAAATAGAATGAATTCGAGAGTGTATAAATCTGTAGTGGAGGGAAGGCAGGGTAGGGGTTGGCCTAGGAAAGGTTGAAGGGAGAGGGCAAAGGAGGTTTTCTGTGTAAGGGGCTTGGCATTCCAGAAAACATGCAAGAGCGCCTTTGATAGGAGTGAATGGGGACAAATGGTTTTTAGGACTTACAATACTGTTGGAGTGTCAGCAAGGCAACATGTATGAAGAGATTCAGGGAAACCGGCAGGCCGGACTTGAGTCCTGGAGATGGGAAGTACAGTGTCTGCACTCTGAAGGAGGAGTGTTAATGTTGCAGTTTTATAACTGTAGTGTAAGTGCGCCTCTGGCAAGACAATGATGGAGTGAATGAAGATGAAAGTTCTTCTTTTTCGGGCCACCCTGCCTTGGTGGGAGACGGTCAATGTGTTAAAATATATATATATATATATATATATATATATATATATATATATATATATATATATATATATATATATATATATATATATATATATATATATATATATATATATATATATATATATATATAAACTCCAGCATAAACCCTCTTCTTAAACTTCTTGATAGCTACAACAGAACTCACAGGCATAACACAAGGTACGAGATACTCTTGGACATTCCTAGTATCCGTCTCACATACAAAAATGCAATGCACATTAAGGGACCTAAGGTTTGGAATTCATTGCCTGAGCCAGCAAAAGCTCCCCGGTCTTCCAATCAATTTAGAGCTATAATTAAAAATCATCTCATACCCCAAATAATAATAATAATAACAATAATAATAATATTATTATCTTTACTTCCACGAGCACATGTACAAGGTACACAGGCCTAGCTGACATCAATGACCTACTACCATATAGGAAGCTCCTTGATATGCTGAGCATTTCTGGCAAATTAGGTCAATTTTGTCACAGGATGCGACCCGCACCAGTCAACTAACACTAAGGTACCAGTTTTACTGATGGGTGAACATGGACAACTGGTGTAAGGAAACACGTCCACTGTTTCCACCCTTGCCGGGAATTGAACCCAGACGCTCAGTGTGTGAAGCGAGAGCCTTGCTATCAGGCCACGAGCCTGAAATCATAGAACCAGATTGAAACTACTCAGGTAACGTTCTCGCTTCACACGGCGAGGACTTGGGTTCGGTTCTCAGCCAGAGTAGAAACATTGGGCGTGTTTCTTTACACCTGTTGTCTATTCCCCCATCAGTAAAATGGGTACCTGGGTGTTAGTCGACTGGTGTGGGTCGCATCCTGGGACACTGACCTAATTTGCCCGAAATGCGGAGCATAACAAGCGGCTTTCTATATAGTAGTATGTCATTGATGTCAGCTAGGTTACGTGTAATTGGTGGCTAAAGCTCTCGCTTTACGCACGGAGGGCCCGGTTTCGATTCCCGGCAGGTGGAAACATTTTCACGCATTTCATTACACCTGTTGTCTTGTTCATCTAGCAGCAAATAGGTACCTGGGTGTTAGTCGACTGGTTTGGGTCGCATCCTGGGGGAACAAGATTGAGGACCATAATGGATATAAAACAGACAGTCCTCGATGACGCACTGACCTTGGGTTATCCTGGATGACTAACCCTCCGGGGTTAAAAGTCCGAAGAAAATCTTATAATAATAATATATTTACTACAAGTACATGTACAAGGTATACAGTCCTAGCTGACATCAATGACATACTACTATATAGAAAGCCCCTTGTTATGCTGTACATTTCGGGCAAATTAGGTCAGTGTCCCGGGATGCGACCCACACCAGTCGACTAACACCCAGGTACCTATTTTACTGATGGGGAACATAGACAACAGATGGAAAGAAACACGTCCAGTGTTTCTACTCTGGCTGGGAATCGAACCCAGGCCCTCGCCGTGTGAAGCGAGAACTTCGTATTCACAGATACGCAACAAGTGCACAGGCCACAAGACTACACTTGTGTTCGTAATACCTAGCAGTAGCTAGGTACCTGGGTGTTAGTCACCTTGCTCCTACTGTTCCTGTTTACCTAGCAGTAAGTAGGTACCTGGTAACCAGGGTGCTAGTCACCTTATACCGGTTGTCCCTGCTCACCTAGCAATAAGTAGGTACCTGGGTGTTAGTCATCTTACACTTGCTTTTCCTATTCACCTAGCAGTAAGTAGGTACCTGGGTGTTAATCATCTTACACTTGCTGTTCCTATTCACCTAGCAGTAAGTAGATACCTGGGTATTAGTGGACTGGTGTGGGTGGCATCCTGGGGACAAAATTAAAGGATCACAATGGAAATAACACAGACAGTCCTCGATGAAGCACTGATTTTCTTGGGTTATCCTGGATGGCTAACCTGGTGGCTACCTGAATAAACTTACTTACTTAATTTAGCTTACTTGTTTGCTTATCTTATCATATTTCAATAGTTCACCCTATACTCAGGCCTAGTAATGACCGTTTTCTTCATATATTAAAAAATAGAAAACTAAAGTTTTTCCTGTCTACTGTGGGACACTAAAGAATTTAAGAACATAAAAAAGAAGGAACACTGCACTAAACTAACACTGCAGGCTTAGGCTTGGTTACAAGTACTTCTGGCAGTTTGGGAGACACACAGATGATGATCAAACTAAATGTAAATTATGTGATCAGGCATATGGTCAGTCTCTTGAACACTATGTGCTTAATTGTCCACTTATTGAGGAATACAGAGACAGACAGTATAATAACCTATGTGACATGTCAAGATATCTTATTAATGAAAATAAGATACCAGATATACTAAGCAAATTTCCTAAATTTGCTTGTAACAGATAAGTGAACTATAGATATGTAGATATAAATCCATATGTATTCCTGTTAACCCTTTGGGGCCTAGTTCCTAGGCCTTTTGTGTATCCATATGCTCTCGCGCTACCGTCCACAGGATGGATATGGGGTGCACAATAAACTAGCCACTTCGGTGGCAAAATCTAATCTGCAACAGGCCTACTGGCCCATGCGATGCAGGTCCAATTCTCCTACCGGTTTAAGCTAATGCCCTAACCTAGTCAGGTCAGGTCCCATTCACTTAAGCAAGGAGCATGGCATCTGACCTAGTAGCACAAGCAGGTCAGGTGCAATTCACACCCCCTCATGTATTTATCTAAACAATTTTTAAAACGACACAACGTCTTAGCTTCTATGACGGTACTCGGGAGTTTGTTCTACTCATCCACAGCTCTATTACCAAAGCAGTGCATTCCTATATCCTTCCTGATTTTTTTTTCATTTTAAAGCCATTGCTGCGCATCAATCATATCCCCCCTAATTCTACGCCTTTCTAGAAAGTGTAGATTCAAGGCCCTCAGTCTATCCTCATAGGAAAGATTTCTGATATATGGGATCAACTTTGTCATCCTCCTTTGTACGTTTTCCAGTGCATTTATATCCATTCTGTAATACGGTGACCAAAACTGCGCATCATAATCTAAATGAGGCCTAACTAAAGATATATAGAGTTGAAGAACAACCTGAGGACTTCTATTATTTACACTTCTTGCTATGAAGCCAAGGATTCTGTTAGCATTATTGCGAACACTTATGCACTGTTGTCTTGGTTTCAGATTATTTCTAACCAGAACTCCTAATTTTTTTTTTCGCAATCAGTAATATTAATATCTGCATTATTTAGTGTAAATGTGTCAGGGTTATTTTCCTGTCCAGCAGTTTAATACAGACAAAGGTTTATGTTAGACTACATCTGCCACTTCTCCGACCATTGCATCAGTCTTTTCAAATCATCCTGGAGTGTTGTAATGTCCTCATTAGAATGAACTGGACAGCCTATTTTGATGCTCAGCAAATTTGCTTATGTCGCTATTTATTCTCTCATCTATGTCGTTTATGTAGATTGTGAACAACAAGGGGGCCCAACACTGACCCCTGAGGAACACCGTTTGTGACGTGCCCCCATTCTGATTTCTCCCCATTTATGCAAACTCTCTGCTGCCTATTTGTCAACCATGCCTCTACCCAGGAAAAAATTTCTCCTATTCTGTGTGCCTTAAGTTTCCTCGATAGCCTCTGATATGAAACTCTGTCGAAAGCCTTACTGAAGTCCATAAACACAAAATAATATTCAATACCATGATCTACCTCCTCAAATCCCTTAGTGAAAAAAAAAGTTAGTAAATTCGTAAGACAGGAACGCCCCTTTGTAAAGCCGTGCTGAGATTCATTAATCAATTTATGCCTTTCAAGATGGCTACGAACTGCCTCGACATTTATTGATTTCATAAATTTTCCCACTATGGAGATAAGGTTTATTGGTCTATATTTGGAAGCTAAGAACCTGTCACCTGTCATTTCCATTTTCTACTTACCTGGCAGTTTGTAGTGATATTCTGAAAAGATTAGCCAAAGGTATATTAACGTCCTCTTTAATTTCCTTTAAAACCCTTGCAAACAGTTCATCAGGGCCTGGGGATTTGTTAGGTTTTAATTTCTCTATTCGCCTGAGGACCATGTCACTAGTTACCACAATCGTGCATAGTTTATTATCGTCCTGTTCTACATAATTTATTATTTCTGGAATTTCACTAGTATTTTCCTGAATAAAAACTGAGAGGAAGTAAGTGTTGAAAAGTTCACACACATAAAGGTAAAAAGAGTTATTTATATTTACATGTGAGTTAGCTAAAAAAAAATAAAAAATCATTCTCTTCCCATTCTGTCACCACATTCATTAGGCACCTTTTCACTCTCTTCTTGAACTGGTTCATGCTATGACTGGCTTTAACATGTACAGGCAGTCTGCTCCATTCCTTTATTGCTGTACAATAAAAGGTGTTTGAAGCCTGACCACTGACTGTGGGTACTACAAACTTGTGCTCTCCCCCTCTAGTACTTTGACTGTTTAGGATCCCAGTCTAAACAAAATTGGCAGGAAGATATTCTGGACACTGTGAACAATTTTGTAAACTTGATTTAATTTCAGTTGTTTTACTCTGTCTTCAATATTCAACATATCCAATGGTTGTAATTCATCCTGGCCTACATGTTCTCTTGGACCCAGGTCCAGGATAAATCTTACTAATTTGTTCTGGGTGATTTGTAGTATATCTTTCATTTTTTTTTTGTCAAGCCAGAGTACCATGAAGAGCCAGCGTAGTTCATATGACATCATATAAGGGCTAGACACATGGTTCTGCGAGCCTCAGTAGGTCGACACTGTGCTTTTCTGTAGAGAAACTTCAGTCTGGCATTCACTTTCTTTACTACACTGTTCCCTATCAGTTCTCCTGACATGCATGGGTCAAAGGGGATTCCCACACATTTTATTGAGGAAACTGAAGTGATGGGCTCCCCATTACACCGGACATCAAAATTATTCACCTTTCTCAGTTCATGTTTCGTGCCAAAGAGCATGGCTTCCGTTTTCCCGAGGTGTAACGAGAGTTTGTTGTCTACTAAGCATTTACTGCAGGATTCCAGTTCCAGTGTTATTACATTAGCTATATCTTGTGGGTCTTTACCTGACTCTAATAGAGTACTGTCAAAATCTACGGAACCTATGCCGATAGCTTGAAGTTTCTTACATAATATTTTGTGGTTGACAGCGTCGAAGACCTTTTGCAAGTATAAGGTTACCATTCCTATGAGTACACAAATAATCCGCACATAGGAGAAGGAAGCTTGAGACGACGTTTCGGTCCGACTTGGACCATTTGTTATTTGTGTATTATTCCAGCCATGGTATTGTGCCTTTTTGTTATTTATTCCTATGAGGTTCCCTACCGACATTTCAGTTCTTATGTAATTCATCAGAATAATTAGGAAGGTGTCGGTTGAGTAAGATCTCCTAAAGCCTGACTGGTAACTATGAAGAATGTTGTTGTCATAAAGATACCTAACAACTTGACAGTCCCCCCCAGTACCACCAATACTACCAGTCTGATGACATTCTTCTTTGCAAATATACAGGGTCTAAAACCAGCAACGAACAACAAAATACCTTTCATCCGTGGACTGCTTGCAGAGGCAAAGGCAATGTTCGCGGCTTTCACTGAGACCCACATAAAGGATCACTTGGATAACGAAATATGGATCCCAAGTTACAACCTATACAGATGCGACAGAGTGAACAGGCAAAAGGGGGGGGAGGGGTTGGCCTGTATATCGCAGAGTCACTTATTTGCACAGAACTGCTTAATGCCTCAAATGATGTAGTTGAAGTTTTAGCATTAAACATCGAGAACCAAACAAGCCTCCGGATGCAACGTCCCAGCAATTCCAGGAACAGCTGTTAAAAATTGACCACTGTCTGGAAAATCTTCCAGCTCCTGCCCCCAACATCTTGCTCCTGGGGGGACTTCAACTTAAGGCACCTAAAATGGAGGAATATAGCAAATAATGTTGTTGCAGTGATAACACCAGGAGGCAGCTCTGACGAGAACTCACACACACGTGAGCTTTTAAATCTCTGCACAAAATTCAATTTAAACCAACAAATAATAGAGCCTACTAGACTGGAGAATACACTGGACCTCATTCAAATTCAAATTCAAATTCAAAGTTTATTCTCTATAAGGATTACAATGCTGAGTTTACAGAAATTTGGTTATTGTGTGGTTTACATGTAGTAAAATTGTGATTACAGAGTGTACCACTAGAACGCTTAGCATGGCTAGGCATTTCGGGCATACTTAGTTTTATTCTTAATTGTAAAATATTACAAATTATGAGGTAAGTTGGTATTATGGCTAAGTGACTAAATACTAGTTTGTGAGTTTAGCAATGTGAATGCTTTTGTTTTGGCACAGTACATAGTTTCAGTATTGGAGTATCACAGGATTCATTATTTTAAGATTGAGATTAATATTTCTGTTTATGGTCAAATGAGTGAGTGAGTGTAAGTGTGAACCACCAGGTGGTATTCGTGTAGTTAGTTGACGGGGTGTATCAGGGAGATAAGATGTTTTCTAATGGTAGTTTTGAAGGTGATGAATGTGTCTGCAGTTCTAGAGTTCTCAGGTAGGGTATTCCAGATTTTAGGGCCTTTGACATACATTGAATTTTTGTAAAGGTTTAGTTGGACACGGGGAATGTCGTAGAGATGTTTGTGTCTGGTGTTATGCCTGTGGGTTCTGTCACAACTATCAAGAAAGCGTTTTAGGTCAAGGTTGATATTAGAGTTTAAGGCCCTGTAGATGTAGATTGCACAGTAGTTCTCAGTAGTAGTAACCAGTTACCAGTAACCACTCTGCCAGTTGACTCACGACCAACCGTCTCTGCCTGAGTCACTATCTGAACTCATATTGCGCTGACCTGGCATTTTTCAAAGACCCTCTATGGGTACGTGGGCGGCCAGTCAGTCAGTCAGTTATACGAGAGTGAGCGAGGAGGCAGGCCACGGCTGTAAGGGCGCAACCCACCTTATCTGTAATTATACGTACTACCAGCCTACGTGAGTATTTCTTTACCTAATCCACGTATTCGAACTCCCACATGATAAATGGTGGCAGCGGTGGGATGCGTGGATTTAGTTTTCACGGGTAATTCAGGACGTTACAAGACTGTTGTGAGTAGCCGGCAGGGTCAAAGGTGAACCTCCAGCCAGCCGTCTTACTCCCCTCACAACCTCCAGCCTGCAAGCCTGTTGCAGCCGTTTCAAGCTTCCTGGCTTAGTTCGTGTGCTAATTGCTTCAATCTCCGAGGGGTTGACCTGGATTTTGGCCAATAGTCCTTTAAATTGAGTTGTCCTTTCTCTTGCAAGTGTATCTTAGACATTTTTTTTTATTACTTCTGCAGAATTAGTTGCATCTTTATTTCAATTCTAGAATTTTATATCATTTTTATTCTTCATTATTTTTGCCTTATTTGTTCTCGTGCTACTTTGCCATTATGTCTCACATACCGTCAAGTGATACTTTAGTGAATGTCGACACTCAGACCTCTCAGGCTACTGTTGCCCCTGTCATCAGTCCTCACAGTTCCTTACCGACTGACAGACCGACTCAGACACCGAGATATTATAGTTATACTCGTGATTCCCTTGATGCGTTACCTTTATTCAATAGCCATGTACATAGTCTTGAAGCATGGTTTGCAGCCATTCGTTCTCGTGCTAGTGCTCTAGGTGAAGGTCCTCCTTCAGAGGAAAGCCTTATCAGACTTGCTAAAGAAGCTCTTTATCGATCCCCTGCTGCTGTTCACGTTGTTGATCTCCTTGATATGCGAGACTTCAGGAATCTTACTAAGTGGTCACAATATGAGGAACTGATTCGTTCTTTCCTTGTCCCAGTAAAAACAGCTGATCCATATGTCGTTCTTAGGGAACTAGTGAATGCTACACCCATGAGTAATGAATCGTTGAGTGCCTTTGCTGTTAGATTAGACAAACTTTTATCATCATTTATCAATGCTGTCCAATCATCATCTTTTCTCCCTGAAGAGGCTAAACCATTTACAGAATCGCTCGCTAAAATAGCAGCTTTTGGAGCAATTAAAGAACTAATGCCGCCTGCTTCCGTGTGTGCTTATGAGGCTCATCCTCCAACTGTAACGATGGAACCACTTACAGCCTTAAATCATGTACGTTCCTTGTGCCCCCAGGGTACTTTCCCTTGTATCAAAAGTAATGTCACACATATGCCTCAGTCTGCACCACCTCTTGTTTGCGCCACAGAGACAAATCGTGGTCGTCAACCTTCTCAGAGATCACCAAGAACCAGTGTACAGAGTCGTTATACACCTCGTAGTATTCATAGTACATTCAGTAACCATAGTCGGCGGAATTGTTACAACTGTGGTTTCCGTGGCCATATTGCAATTAATTGTCCAAATAGTTACCCTAAGAGACGTCGTACTGATGATGAGTACCCAGATCTTCCCTACTGTACATATCATAGAATACATGGACATGACACATCTGAGTGCAATGCTCTCTATAACCTTCAGTACTCTAGGTCTTTCCGTGGTCGTTCCAACCGCAGAACCCGTAGAGGAAACAGATATCGTGGTTCTCAAAATAACCAGAACCAGGCTCATTCTTTCAATTCTCAAACTAACCAGAACCAGGCTCGTTCTTCCAATTCGGGGGAATTCGAGCGCCCCAGTCAAACCGTCCCATGGTGACAGTAGGTGATAATGAGTACACCATCCCCGTTCACAATTCCTTTGAAGCCTTAAGCAGTCTCGAGAATGTCAATCCTGCTGATGATGTTGCTTCACATGTCTCTGACGTAGATGATTTTGGGGATGAAGTAGAACAAGTCTTT
The DNA here is from genome assembly GCF_038502225.1 of Cherax quadricarinatus. Lineage (NCBI taxonomy): Eukaryota > Metazoa > Arthropoda > Malacostraca > Decapoda > Parastacidae > Cherax > Cherax quadricarinatus. The sequence continues at coordinate 9,902,605 of NC_091293.1, read as the reverse complement.
TCTGATGACAATCCACCTTTTTGTTTGCACATAACTTCCAATGCAACCATAGGCCCTATAGTGCTAGCATCTGTTTATAATGCGCCTGTTCATTTGTTCATGGACTTTGGTGCGCAAGTCAATATTATTAGGTCTAGTTTGTTTAAGGATAAGAAGTTACGACATGTCCTTCTCGTAGAACCGACTCATGTGTCCTCCCTTAGTGGAGTAGCTGGTTCTCACCTGCGTGTCCGAGGTCGGACTTCCCTAACCTTTTCTATCCAAGGTAGAGACTTCACTGCTTCCTTCCTTGTTGTCGACCAGATTACTTTCCCTGGTGACCTTCTACTGGGATTTGCTTCCATGCGAGACTTACGCATTGTGCTCGACCCTTATCGATGGCATGCCCAAATTGACGACTTGATTGTTCCATTCTGGGGTTACCAGCTTGGATCAGAAATCTGTTATACTGCTGCAGAGTATGATGTACGGATTAAGTCCTTACAAGCTAATGCATTCTCCAGTAGCGTACCCAAGCGGTCAGGCACTGGTAATTCTGTCACTCCCATCAGTGTTCCACCTATACCTTCAGACTTGCAGGATAGTCCGATGCCTCAAGTGTCCGAGGACACTTAGATTGCCTTGAGTGCACAACCTATCCCTGAAATGACTGCTAGTTCAAGTAGTAGTTTCTCCACAGGGGACGCCTTGTCGGAAAACAATTACTTGAAACTAGTAATGCCATCTCTTGTTGATGTCACATGCCGTCTGCAGAAAGACGTCTCTGTTGCGGCTAGTGCTCTCACTAGAGTGTCTGTTGTTGTTCCTAGTGTTCCAGATGGTGATAACGTCCTAGTTGACAGTGATTCTTGCAAAGTAAAAGGTCTATATGTTGAACCATCCTTACATGTTGTAAGAGATAGTAAGATCCATTTCTTCCTGGCCAACACTTCTGGTCACAGTGTTCGCCTCAGAGCAAATACCAATCTTGTTGACCTTGTTCACTATCCTTACCCTGTTCAGGTAGAAGATGAGTTGTCACCTGACCAGTGGGTCGGTGCTATTTCTGCCGGGGAGACCTCATCCACTTCACTGGATCAATCTGTTCCACCAGTTGAGGAGAAAGACTTAGCTCCCACTGACTTCCCAGATGAAGTCAAGCGTTTGTTGACTCTGTTGAACAAACGTCGTAAAGCCATTGCTTTACCAGGTGAGAAGATGGGTATAATGAACTTGTGCAAAGAAAGGTATAAAATACCGACAATATGAAAGTTAAGACACATGTGCAACATCTGGATATCTTTATTGTAGTAGACGTTTCGCCATCCAGTGGCTTTATCAATACAGATTCTAGGACATAATAGGAAGACAGTAGAACTATATACAAAAGATGAGGTAATCAGTCCCTCGGCCTTGGAGTTAGTGTTCACAGCCTTTGCTCCAGACTCTCCTCCACCACGATGCTGTGAACACTAACTCCAAGGCCGAGGGACTGATTACCTCATCTTTTGTATATAGTTCTACTGTCTTCCTATTATGTCCTAGAATCTGTATTGATAAAGCCACTGGATGGCGAAACGTCTACTACAATAAAGATATCCAGATGTTGCACATGTGTCTTAACTTTTATAATGAACTTATTGTCCCATCGTATTCCACTTGAACCTGGTACTAGACCTATCTACATACCTGCGTACAGAATGCCTCATTCACAAGTTGCTGTCGCAGAAGAATTGATCAATCAAATGCTTGATGATGGAGTTATTGCACCTAGCAATTCACCTTGGAATGCACCCTTGATACTAGTACCTAAGAAGGATGGTACTTGGCGCCCAGTAATTGACTTTAGGAAGTTAAACGCGAAAACCATTCCAGATCGCTTTCCACTCCCTGTACTGGGTGATCTTTTACGTAATATCGGAGATAACAAAGTCTTTTCAACCCTAGATTTGTTACAAGGGTTTTGGCAAGTCCCTCTTCACGAGGACAGCCAAGAGCTAACTGCATTCTCCACTCCTACAGGTCATTATCACTTCCTCCGTATGGCGTTTGGATTACGATCTTCCCCTATCACGTTCTCAAGGCTCATGACTAATATCTTTAGAGGTCTCATAGGTAATGCACTTATGGTGTACTTAGATGACGTAATCGTCATGTCTAAAGACGTGGATACACACTTGAAAAGACTTGATGTAGTACTTGGTAAGCTTGAAGAAGCCAATTTAAAGATCAAACTGTCTAAATGTCAATTTTTCAGATCAGAAATTAAGTTTCTTGGTCACGTAGTCACTCCTAGAGGGGTTACGACTGACCAAAGTAAAGTAACTGCAGTACTAAATTTTCCAACTCCCAAAACTGCTGATGCCGTAAGATCCTTTGTGGGCTTAGCAGGTTTTTATAGATCTTTCATTGCCAATTTTTCTTCCATAGCTGCTCCTCTAACTGAGTTGCTTAAGAAAGATGCTCCTTTTGTTTGGACCTTCCGTCAAGAAAGAGCATTCCAAACTCTAAAAGAAAAGCTAACTTCTGCTCCAATTTTGAAATTTCCAGATTTTTCTAAGCCCTTCTATCTGACAACTGATGCTAGTTCAATTGGCATAGGTGCCGTACTAGCTCAGAAGACCGATGGCAAGTACAACGCAGTTGCATTTGCTAGCCGAGTCCTTACGAAGGCTGAACGTAATTATACAGTAACTGAGCAAGAAGCTTTAGCAATAGTATGGTCTTTAAAGCACTTCCGAGACATTATTTATCAGTACTCTGTTCATGTCTTGACAGACCATGCTCCACTGATACCCTTATTCCAGAACAAACAACCTACTGGAAGGTTAGCCAGATGGACCTTGACTATCCAAGAGTTCAATCCCACCTTTGAGCATTTACCTGGCAAGTCAAATGTAGTCGCAGATGCCTTATCACGACATGTTAGTATAGTAACTGCAGACCCTCCATTTAGTGCTGAAGATGTAAAGAATGCTCAACGAACAGATCCCATGTGGTCTGGTGTGATTCGATTCCTGCTCCAGGAAGATCTTATTCTGACTGTGAAGCCACCAGCACCCATCAGTGACTTTGTCATGAACCAAGAATTACTGTATCGAACAGCCGAGTTGGGTACTCCTAGCAGAAGAGTATACCAGTTAGTAATTCCACAGTCACTAGTGAATGTAGCCTTACAGCTAGTTCACGATGTACCAGGTGTTGCACACCCTGGTATGGATCGTTCAGTAAAACAAGCCAGATTGAAATACTTTTGGCCTCGTATGGCAACTGATATTTCTGAGTATGTTAAGAAATGTAGTGTCTGCATGCAACATAAAGGCAATGCTAATGGTCCTAACCCAATCCAAGTATATCCAACTACTAGCGAACCTTGGGAAAGAGTTGCGCTAGATTTGTTAACTAATTTCCAATGTTCTCTCCAAGGTAACAAACATCTGTGTGTTATGGTAGACCATTTCACCAGATATTGTGAGTTAGTTCCTATTGCAGATAAGACTGCCGAGACAGTAGCTAAAGCGTTTAAAGAACGCATTATCTGCAGGCATACCACCCCTAAGTCCCTAGTAACAGATAATGGAGGTGAATTCTGTAATGAGATTCTTGAAAATTTGTGTACCTTGTACAAGATCTCTAAATCCACCATTGTTCCTCATCATCCTGCCAGCAATGGGTTAGCGGAACGAACCAATAAGAAAGTACTTGATATCTTGAGAGCCACTATCAATCCCAATAGTGAAACTTGGGATGAAGTTATACCTGATGTGCAGTGTGCTATAAATTCTGCTTACAATGTTTCTATAGATGACACTCCACATTATGCATTGTATGGTGTAGATAAACGTTTGCCTTATGAGTTGTTATATTCTAATCCGAAACCAAATTACAACCCTGATGATTTCATAGCAACTCGTACCAGCTTAGCTCAAAGTGTTTTTAGAAGAATCCGTGAAACACTTCATAAATCAACAGCTGAATTTACAAGAGTCGCAAACACTCGAGCAAAGCCATCCAAAATCAAAGTAGGTTCGAGAGTTATGCTGATTAACTTTAACAAAACGTCTGCAATGCCAAAGCTTGATCAAAAGTTTGTTGGTCCTTATCGAGTAGTTGAACATATCACTGGTAATAAGTATAAGGTTAGAGAGATTAGTACTGGTCAGTATAAAGAATCGCATTTAGATCATATGAAGTTAGTATGTGATGATAATGATGTTCCAACCCAGACTAATGTGACAGAATCTGACAGTCCTCCTGATCCTGTACTCTCTTCCTCTGATACTCAGTCAGACGGTCAACCTGAATGTCGTTATTCCCTACGTACACGACAGGTATTGAGAAAACCTCAAGTATCATTTGTAACATCCAATTCAGATTTGCCTCAAATACAGCATGAGTTAGCCAATGCTACAGAGTTTGATCCTCCCAGAGATGACACCCATTCTGCATATGTCAATCTCACCCTAGCAGAGTTGGGGTTAAATGTAAATAACCTGTATAGATGAATAATTACAGTATCAACTTATCAGTATTCAAGAAGTTTTTTTTTTTGTGTTCATGTTCTCTCCGCATTCTGAGAGTTAACAGTCTAGATTTGAGTGCACCGAATCTGCCTTTCTGTTAAACACTCTTTCTTTGTATATATTCCTTCCTCAGAATCCGTAGATCACATGAATACAGATCGATCGATCAAAATTTTTTTTTATCACTTGTAATCTCAACGTTGAGTTCGATGTTCATTTGTTGAGTTTTAAGTTGTGCTATATTATACCTTGTATTGCATTACAGTTTCAGTTACGTAAGCTTCCATTCCAATGTTCTACTTATGTATGTTATAATGTTTAATTGTTGTGTACTTTGACATTGTATAGAATCAGCCCAAGCCGTATACCTGCCATCTCTAGTTTGTATTAGTTGTATGTCGGGACGACATACGTTAGCATCGCCGAGCTCTCAGTAGTAGTAACCAGTTACCAGTAACCACTCTGCCAGTTGACTCACGACCAACCGTCTCTGCCTGAGTCACTATCTGAACTCATATTGCGCTGACCTGGCATTTTTCAAAGTCTATGTGTTAAGCGTAAGTTTATTGGCTGTCATCCAAGTCGATATTTTAATCAGCTCCTCATTCACAATGGTGTTGAGGGTGGCAAGATTAGGGTGAGAGATGACATAAGTCGTGTCATCAGCAAAGAGAATGGGTTTCAGGTGTTGGGATACGTTTGGAAGGTCATTGATGTATATGAGGAAGAGCAGGGGACCAAGGACACTTCCCTGCGGAACTCCTGTATCAAGTGGCCGTGTTGCTGATGCTGTGTCTTTAATGGTGACGTACTGATACCTATTAGTAATGTAAGATTTGAAATAAGCAAGCGCATGGCCTCTTATACCGTAATGATCAAGTTTGTGGATCTTCACTAACAATGATGATCTGATACGAAATGTCACCATATCAAAAACAATATACTCAGACCACAACATAATCGAGGTTCAGACATGTATGCGGGGAGCCCCAGACCGACATAATGAGGCTCCCGCCTTCACCAAATTCAACTTCAATAACAAAAACATAAAGTGGGACCAAGTAAACCAAGTCCTAACCGATATAAGCTGAGAAGATAGACTACGCAACACAGACTTCAACTTATGCCTAGAACAGATTAACTCGGTGGCACTCGATGTATGCTCAAGACTTATTCCTTTAAGAAAAAGGAGAAGTAGATGTAAAATAGAAAGAGACAGGCGCTCCCTTTACAGGTGACGAAAAAGAATAACAGAGCGGCTAAAAGAGGCCAATATATCTGAAAGGCGTAGGGAGTCAATGGTCAGAGAAATAACAAACATCGAACTTAAGCTAAAGGAATCTTATAGGAGTCAGGAATCGCAGGAAGAACTAAAAGCCATAAATGAAATCGAAAGAAACCCAAAGTATTTCTTTTCCTATGTCAAATCAAAGTCGAGAACAACGTCAAGTATTGGGCCCCTACTTAAACAAAATGGGTCCTACACAGATGACAGCAAGGAAATGAGTGAGCTACTCAAGTCCCAATATGAATTTTTTATGAGAGAGCCACAGAATTTGGTTAACACAAGCCTATCCGATGTTATCCTGACGCCAAATGACTTCGAACAGGCGATAAATGACATGCCCATGCACTCTGCCCCAGGGCCAGACTCATGGAACTCCGTGTTCATCAAGAACTGCAAGAAGCCCCTATCACAAGCTTTTACCATCCTATGGAGAGAAAGCATGGACACGGGGGTCGTCCCACAGTTACTAAAAACAACAGACATAGCCCCACTCCACAAAGGGGAAAGTAAAGCAATAGCGTAGAACTACAGACCGATAGCACTAACATCCCATATCATAAAATCTTTGAAAGGGTTCTAAGAAGCAAGACCACCACCCATCTAGAAACCCATCAATTCCGCAACCCAGGGCAACATGGGTTTAGAGCAGATCGCTCCTATTGGATCACTACGACAAGGTCCTAGATGCACTAGAAGTCAAAAAGAATGCAGATGTAATATATACAGACTTTGCAAAAGCCTTCGACAAATGTGACCATGGCGCAATAGTGCACAGATTGCGTGCTAAAGGAATAACAGGAAAAGTTGGTAGATGGGTCAATAATTTCCTCACAAACAGAACACAAAGAGTAGTAGTCAACAGAGTAAAGTCCGAGACAGAGATATACATCACAGCACCGTATCATCCTTTGTGGATGATACTAGGATCTGCATGAGGCTGTCATCTGCTGAGGAGGTGGTTAACCTCCAAGAAGATATAAAAAAAGTTTTCCAGTGGGCAACGGTAAACAATATGATGTTCAATGAGGACGAATTCCAACTACTCCGTTATGGAAAACTGGAGGAGATAATAAATAGAACAGAGTATACTACAGACTCTGGCCATACAATAGAGCAGAAAAATAATGTAAGGGACCTGGGAGTAGTAATGTCTGAGTTTCTCACTTTCAAGGATCACAACAGTGCCACGATCGCACGTGTAAAGAAAATGATGGGATGGATAATGAGAACGTTCAAAACGAGAGATGCCAAGCCAATGATGATCCTTTTCAAATCACTTGTTCTCTCTAGGCTGGAATACTGCTGTACATTAACATGTCCATTCAAAGCAGGTGAAATCGCAGATCTAGAGAGTGTACAGAGATCCTTTACTGCACGTATAAGTTCTGTCAAGTACCTTAACTTCTGGGAATGCTTGGAAGGACTTGACTTGTACTCATTGGAATGCAGGAGGGAGAGATATATCATAATCTACACTTGGAAAATCTTGGAAGGAATGGTCCCAAATCTGCACACAGAAATCACTCCCTACGAAAGTAAAAGACTGGGCAGGCGATGCAAAATGCCCCCAATAAAACGTAGGGGCGCCATTGGTACACTAAGGGAAAACACCATAAGTGTCCGGGGCCCAAGACTGTTCAACAGCCTCTGTTGAGAAATGGTTTTACCAACTAAGATATAATTTATGAATTTAAATATAGGGAATGCTTAGCTGATAAAAGACAGCAAATCGTCTACACAGCCGCCCCTGCAGACGAGGTCTTGAATTGTTGTCATGATCATCTCTCAACGGGCTGGAATAGATCATACTATGTAAACAATAATTTATCCCTAGAGGGTGTTATGTCAGCATATTTCATTCACTGATGGCTGACAAACTTACTTGTGTGGACTCAAAAGTCCGCACCTAACTGCCGACTATAGGTTGATTACAAACTCCTTGCGACTCAAGAACTGCGCAGTCCCCCGTACTACAAGAAATTCGTAACCTACCTTGCTCTTGTAGCATGAGCTATGGTGTTCTTCACACCTTTGACAGATATCGGTGACTTGATAGAAGCTGAAGTGTCCTTGGATGTCCATGTCTTCCATAGTCTAGGAATACGCACACTGGTACACTATGTTCCACAAGATTTGTCTTTATTGTTCAAAATCTTATCACTAAAGAAGCTGATCACACTTCTCTTAAGTGTTTATTGTGTTTTATGAGACACTTTGTTCACACTAATGCACAGATTGTTCTTTGTTGGTTATCCTGGCGTCAGTGTCACTCTCAGTAGAGTCAAAAGTAATCTGAAGACGCCACAGCACCCCACGCTGTTACTGCCCCTTGCACAAAGGAAAAGCTGACATAGTACTTTTGCTTCCTTGCCACTTCCTCGATGAAGCAAAGCAGAATGTTTGATTCTTGCTGTCTTAAGCATAGACAACAATGTACACTATCTTTACATTGGTAATAAAGTGGGAGCAGGATTTTCGTTAATTGTCCTGCTAAGGTAAGAGATGGACTGTGTTTTATTAAAATACACTTTGCAACACTGGAGTCTTGCACGGAGCGGCGGTTGCTTGACCTCACGTCTCATACTGGTACTGCATCTGGGATCAGTTACTTGCTGTAGCAGTAAACATGATGCTTGCCCCTTCTCTGAGAGGGTTGGGCCTCGCAGGGCTGAAAGAGGCTGAAAGAGGCTGAAGGGGGCTGATAACCCTTCCTGGAGAAAATTTCTCCACACTGGGGGGCGGCAGAGGTTCGCTGCAGGTGAACTATTCATCACTTAACATTAATTTGATTTTCTCACTCGCCACCACTGCTGCTTGCCTTTTCTGAACAGCTTTAGTCTGTGTAGTTTCTGGAGAATCACTAATTTTATTTTCAACACTGTGTAATTCTAACGGCACTAGTTTATTTATTGTCCGCTTATTCACTACACCTTTTCTTAAAACATCAACTGTCCTGATGATTCCATTTGCATCAGGATATATGGTCACAATTTTTCCAAGTGGCCATTGGGACCTCGGACCATCATTGTCAATAATCACTATGTCACCAGTTCTTAAGGACTTATGATTTTCAGGAACATCAGCTCCATAGAAGTGTTCTATGGAGGTGAGATAGTCTTCTCGCCAAATTTTCTCCCAACGTTCAATCAATTTATTAAGGTGTTTGAAATTACGTCTGAATTGCTCAGGTTCGAAATAAGTAGGATCCTCTATGATTTCTTTATCATTCATGGGAGGAACAGGTTCGAGCCTTCTTCCATGGAGTAAATGAGATGGACTTAACACTTCTAAATTATTCAGATCATCGGTAACATAAGTTAGAGGTCTGTTGTTAACTTTATTTTCTATTTCAGTTACAACTGTACGGAATTCTTCTAAGTCTATTCTCTGACGATGAAGAGTCTTCCTTAAACAACGTTCTACAATGCCGATCATTCTTTCATAAAATCCGCCGTGCCATGGAGATTTAGGAGGAATGTATCTCTAACGACAACTGCGTTGATTCAGCATCTGTTGTACTTCTGGTTGATCAAAGATCTTGCTTATATAAGCAGCACCAGCGACAAAGTTCGTTGCATTATCTGAAATCATCAGTCTGGGACACGCCCTTCTGGCTGCAAACCTTCTGAATAATTTGATAAAGGTTTCAGCAGACATGTCAGTGGCTACTTCTAGATGTACTGCTCTAGTTGTAGCACAAGTGAACAAACAGATGTACATCTTGATGGGAACTTTGTCAGCTGTTTTGGTTAAAATTACTGGTCCAGTGTAATCTACACCTGTCACCTCAAATGGAGTGACATGACAAACTCTTTCAGAGGGATATGGAGGTGGACCTGGATACTGACATACTCGCGTATCATAGTGACGACAAGTAATACAGTCCTTTATTTGTTTTTTCACACTTTGTCGACTTTGAGGTATCCAGTAGGACTGTCGTATATGAAAAAGTGTGTTAGCTACCCCACCATGTAACACGTTACTGTGGACGTTTTGAACAATCAGTTTTGTTTGCCAATGATTCTTGGGGATCAATATTGGATGTATGGCTTCTATAGGTAGTGAAGAATTATGAATTCTTCAACGACTTCTTATAATGTTTTCCGAGTCGAGATAAAACCCTAAAGAATTCATCATATTAGGTTTCTTTGGGGATTTATCTTGTGTTTCTAGGAATTTATATTCTGTACAGAAAACATCTTTCTGTATTAGTGTCACCCAGTATTTAATGGGTTCAAGACATTCATAATCAGGTTTTATTCCTTTAATGAATTTAAAGACAAGAGCTGTAACTCTTAAGAGTTTACCCAAAGATGAGTATTTAGATCCATCAATGACTATTTCTGTTGTGTCTGCAGTATTTACACAACTTATTTCTGCTGTGTTCAAGCAGACTGTTTCTTCTAGCATAATGTGAGCTTTTTGCTGAGGCCAGTTATTTTCATTAGAGAGCCAGCTCGGTCCGTGGAGCCATAATTTATTATCCAAAAATTTCTTGAGTGGGACACCACGTGACAACATGTCAGCTGGATTCTCTTGGGTAGAGACGTGGAGAAAGAGATAATCTCTCTGTATCTCTTTTATTTCTGCTACTCTATTCTGTACATAGACCAACTTACTCATATTATTTCTTAACCATTGGAGAACTGCTTCATTATCACTCCAGATCACGGTTTTTTCAATAGTGAGATGATCAAGTACTTTGTTGAGATAGACAGCAAATTTTGTACCTACATAGAGTGCTGTCAGTTCCAATTGTGGTACTGTTCTGACCTTCAAGGGTGCTACCCTGGCCTTTGAAGTAATTAGTGTACTTCCTTCAGCATTACTTATGTAAGCTACAGCGCCATAACCTCTGGTTGACGCATCACAGAACACATGTAATGTGTACTTGTTTCCCTCTTGACCTATTTAATTTGATGAAGTTGTTTAAACTCCTTGGATATTTCATCCCATGCTTGACTCATTTCTGGAGGCACGTTCTCATCACATCCAATTTTGAGTTTCCATGCATCTTGCATAAGCATTTTACTCTTTATGATAATTGGTGAGACGAGTCCTAGAGGATCGAAACATTGTGATACCTCTGCCAGTAAACTACGTTTAGAGAGTGTACTGCATGATTTATTGTTTATCCTTTTGAGAGTCAAAGTATCTTCCTGTGTGTTCCAATTAAGTCCCAGCATATTGTTGCAATCAGGAATTTCAATTTCAGGGAAATATTCTTTGATAAGTTCCCTTAATTGCTTTGAATTAGTATTCCACATCCTTAGAGGCATATTTGCTTCTTTCATCTCCTTGTTAGCTTCTCTGTATAAGGATTTCAAATCCTCCTCTTTATTCACAGTACCTTGAAGATTGTCCACATAGAAACTTTTCTTTAAGATTTCTTTGAAGGGACTTTCAGATTTCTTCAAATGTGCATTTAGAGTAGCTTCTAGTAAGAATGGAGAGGATGTTGCACCAAATAATACTGATTTGAAACGACAAGTTTTCATAGGACTTTGAGGATCATGTGGATTTTCAGGCCACAAGAATCGAGTATAATCTCTATCTATTTCTTGTAGTCCTACTCTTAAGAAAGCTTTGGAAATATCAGCCTTGTAGGCATATGGGTTTGTGCAAAATTTCATAAGCACGTCTCCGAGCTTCTCGACTAGCGAGAGTCCTGTCATCAGACAATCATTAAGACTTGCTACATCTTTATTTGCACGTGCGCTGCTATTATATACAACACGTAGGGGAGTGGTTTCAGAATCTTTTCTGACTCCGTGGTGCGGGAGATAATGAGCTTCTGTCTTCAACTTGTCTTCGACTACTTCCTCAATGAATTTATTGTCCAACTGTTCTTGTATGATCTTATCATAGACAGTCAGTAGCTCTGGATTCTTCCTGAGCTCATGTATTTGTGCTTTCATTTGTCCGAAAGCATTGCGATAATTGCTAGGCAGATGTGGTGGATTTAATTTCCATGGTAACCTAACCCCATTCTGTCCATCTTTATAGTTGACAGTGTCCAAATATTGGTTATAAGTCTGAGACTCTTGTGGGCTTGGTTTATTTACATCAATACCTATCGCATCTAAATCCCACAACTTATCAACTGGTTCATTCATTTCTTCCAGTAATAATAAGTTTTGCTGGGGTACATGATCAGCGGTTATTCTCGTAACTAGTACATTTTCCACTGAATCAATATCAGCTTCTTTCTCACTTTGAGAGGGAATAGGACCACATATCATGTGGCCTCCTGCTGTTTTCAGCAAGTAAACATCATGTTTACTTACTAGATTTTGCACAAAACAGTGATAATAATCACTTCCAATGATTAAATCAATTGGACTAATTGTGTCCGTCTGTACATCAGGACAGGCTAACTTGACCTTAGCTGCTTTCAGGGGGCCCTCGGGCAAAAAAAAATGTTGCTTTTTTGTTTATCGTCCGATTTCCTCCAGTTTTGGTGCACAAGGCAAAGTGTTTTCACTCTTTCTTGAAAATATTTATCAAAAATATACCTCAAACAACAACTGAGAAAAGACTGAAAAAGGACTGATTTTTTGAAAAGGCCCTTGGGGGTCGATTTATTCCTACATGGGACGATGTAAGGTAGTTTGGAGACTTGGTGCCGAGAGAACAATGCTTATACGTATTTTCCCCAGAAACCTTGCCTCTAAATAACTTATCTTTATTTCACAAAAAAATAAAAAGTTTGTTAGTTCCTGGAATGTTGCAAAAAATCTGCCCTTTTACTCCAACATAACTCCGAAAGTATTTGGAATATTTCCAAAAATGAAATGGGAGTAATTAGAGAAATCATTATTCTACAATTTCTGTGAATATTATTCCATTTAACTAAGTAATAAAGGCATAAATAGGTACATTAGGTAAATAAGTTACTTCCGAGATATTGGCCGGGAGCGCCGGGAGCGCCGGGCGGCCCCCCGTCTCAAAAAAAAAAAAAAAATCGCGAAAATCGCGTTTGTTTGGGTGTATTTCTTAGTAAACTGATATTCTAGTGCAGTTATCCTCTTCAAAACACCGTTTTCTCTTACTCAAAGACGACATGGAGAGGAGTAACTCATTTATATCGAAACATTCCGGATAATCTCTCGCCATATTACGGCCTATTTTATTCAGTCTATAGTATATAACATGTTTGTATGTTATTTAGAGTGTTTATTATATCATATTAGATGAATTCTGATAGATAAATAAGCCGTAGAGTTGATATATAAGCTGATATAAGCGTAATAATGAAGTAATTTCTCCTGGCGCGGCAACCCTTCCGCGCATTATGATATGATTAATGACTGTTGCTCAATCTAGGGATAAGCTCCGCCTCACCCACCCATCTCCCAGCGCCACCCCATCTATAGAGGGTACTTCTCCCCTAACCCACGATGTCAGCGATGGCACTGCAGGGAGTGCCGGGCTCACAGGAACTTCTACTACAGGGACAGCATTGTGGAGTTCGACCGCGAGGCAGCTGTCAGGTGTGCCACAGGCAGTGTGTACTCAGTTCCTCAAGCTTCAACATCCGTGCACACGAGGGCCTGGGATCTTCAGTCAACTTGGCGTCCACCAGGACGTTGCCATGTCCCTAGGACAGCTCTCCATCGGGCTGCTAACGGAGCCACTGGCTTCTTGGACCTCTTGGGGAGGGTCGATGGTGCTCATGCAAGCAGCAGATCCCGGGGCAACTTGCTGCTGTTTGCAATGGCTGTCTGCCGAGGAGAGACAGGCACCTAGCAACATCTGTTGTTGGGGCAATGGATGAATTCCCTGCTATGTTTGTTAACTGCTCATTACTCTGTAATTTGTTTATGATTGTAATCATGTCATAACGTGTTTATCATTCATTACCTTTGAAACTTGTCATGATTTTGACCAGCTCTACCTGGAGCTCATTACCTTTGTAAATTCTCATGATTAATGTGTTTATGATTCATTACCTTTGCAATTATTCATGAGTGTGACCAGCTCTACCTGGAGCTCATTACCTTTGTAACTTGGTCATGATTATGACCAGATCTAGTTCATTACCTTTGTAACTTGCTCAGCTATCAAAACTTTGGAGTCCAGTCCCTGGACCAATTATGTACCTCTGTAATCTTTTGACTACCGCCCACAGGATGGGTATGGGGTGCATAATAAACATATTAAACTATTAAACTAACTTCAGTTTTATGATGCCAAGTAGTCAGTTATTATATTAGAAAGTATAATGCAAGAAAAAGCGATAAAAAACAAGGAAAAATTTCCAAAATATATATGGGCTGTGAGCAGACTCGCTACCAATATCACTGTCACCTTACCTCATATAAATGACTGTAATTTCTTGTAGAAACGTCGTAGAACATTCATTCTGGTACCATTGTGTTGCCAAAGAGTTAAGCTATTTTTCGGTATATATAACTCAATTTCCATAATTTTCGATTTTTGGTTGAGCGTGCACGGAAATTGCCTTGGCCCCCCCTTCAGTGCTGCAACTGTTTCTTTTAATCCCTGGATCTGCACAGACTTAGGCAAATCATCTACTACCACAGCTTCTACTGTCATTTTCCTGTTTCCTAGACCAATAGTGATTCTGGCTAGGTCATATGTCTGTTTACCAGAATTGTGGAAAAAAACAGCAATGTCTAACTGTATTTTGGCATAGGGTTGTTTATTCAGTTTCTGTAACACTGTTCTTCTTATGAAGGACCTTTGTGAGCCTTGATCAAATAGTGTTAGCACATTGGTTTTGTGTGATTTATTAGATAACTCAACTCGAGCTATCGGGAGAGCAGTTGCTTTAAACTTATCTCTCACATTTAATGCTGTTGCTTGTTGACTTCCTGATTCTGTGGAAGTCTGCTGCTGTTCAGCAAAAGTATTTGGGCATAATGCATTTAAAACACTTCTTCAATGAGCATTTTCCTCCCTTGTGTTCACCTAAACACTTGATGCACCTTTTCAGCTGATGAACACGTTGTTTACGTGCCTCCATTGATGTGTATTGAATACAATACTGTGCCCAATGTGTTCCATCACAAAGTACACATTTTGGAGTACGTTTATGTGTGACAGTCTGTTTACCGTCTGTTGTATTCACAGCTTGATAAATGCCTATATGGGATTTCCCATTATGTGGTTTAGTGGGAGTAGGTATACTCTTTTTATACTGAGTTGAAGGTTTGTTATCCACTGGATTTGTGGATTCTTCATCTTGTCTCGTTGCTTGCATGCATGAAACTATTGTTTGTAAACCATTGCTAATTTCTTCACAAGTGAAATAGCGTTTATTGAACATAATATTTAATCGTTCAATAGTTTGTGGTGACAACTTATCTTGTACAATACCACTGATAAACCAATCACATTGCCTTAGGTCATATTTAGCACCTCGAGATCTGCAACTATTGTCTAATGTGATTCTAAATGCCTGTAAGTCTGAAAAATGTTTGGGTGGCTTCAAGCTTGATATTAAGACTGCATGTCTAACTCTGGCCTTGTCAGCATCAAAGTAATTGTCTGCTAAGACACGTAAGGCTCTTTGATAATTGCCTTTAACCACCGGAAATGACTTAATAAGTTCATAGGGTTCTCCCTTCACAAGACATTTAAGATAATTGAACTTAGCAATCTCATCTATGTCAGTTCGTGAATTTACTATAGACTGAAAACCACTAATGAATTCTTCGTAATTATGACCTTGGAAAATAGGTAATGACAAGGTAGGTAAACTTGGTAATGGTACACTTGTTGTTGTTGCAGGTGTAACAGGTGTTTAACCACTAGTTACATTAGGTCTCTGTGACAGAGTTTTGCGGCAGATAGCCTGTACTCCTGTCCACCTTAATTGTTGATTACTAAAGGTATCCAAAACATTTTTAATTTCATCCTCAGATGGATCTGATTCAAGAAATTCCTTTTCATAATCTGTATAGTCTGAATTAATTATTTTCAGACGTTGTGTAAGTAATTCAAATTTGACCTCAAGATCATCAAAATCTATGTTTGTATCTTGAGTTAATCCTATACAGACTGAAATTAGATTTTCTAATTGTGTAATCTTAGTCTGTAAAGACTGAAACTGAGTTTTCAAACAAGCCATTTTAATGGTATACTGAAAATTCTAGCACCACACTTAGAGTGTTTAAAAAACACTGTACTGCTATAAACAGCTGAGTTTTTGTAATGCTTAAGTCAGCAATAATCGAGTCAGACGCTACTGACCCACTAAGCTTAACCTCAGGGTCAATGACCATGAAGGGTACACAGTACATGTGGCTGGTGTTTATGGCTTGAGTTTGCTGTGTCAGCCTGACCACGATGATTAATCGTAAATAACGATGCTATACACTTCATTCACTATACACTATAAATGTCACTGTATAACTGTAAATTACCCGTGAATATTACTTACACATATATAAATGTCACTGTTAATATGTATTTGAAAGCTTACACTTTATATATAAGTTCCTTTAATATAACAGGTAGATCTATAAGAAACAAACTTTAACACAATCTTGTCTCTTAATTTCTGTTTATAAACATTATAAACACTATGTGTATATACACTCAGACAAACTGAACATCAGTTGGGTTGTCGTTGTCGTAGTCAGCGATTTTCGAGATTGGAGCAGTGGATGCAGGGTGCCATCCCCCGTTTTCTTGTTGGGTGAGTCACCCAGCTCCCGTTTTCTTTGGGTGAACGCTGGGTGAGCGCCCGTTTTCTTTTGGCTACCCATTCTCTGTGATTGAGTCTGGAGGGATTCATTTATACTGATTTAAATTGCAAAACACTAGTTTTACAGCTTTTCTCGAAGGACCTTGGCTCGTAGGTTATTTGTACACTGTAGTACAACATATTTGGACCACAGTGTGGCCTTTATCCGGTTCGAGCACGACCAATATGTTGAGAAATATGTTTACCAACTAAGATATAATTTATAAATTTAAATATAGTGAACACTTAGTTGATAAAAGACAGCAAATCGTCTACACAGCCGCCCCTGCAGACGAGGTCTTGAATTGTTGTCATGATCATCTCTCAACGGGCTGGAATAGACCATATTATGTAAACAATAATTTACCCCTAGGGGGTGTTATGTCAGCATATTTCATTCACTGATGGCTGACAAACTTACTTGTGTGGACTCAAAAGTCCGCACCTAACTGCCGACTATAGGTTGATTACAAACTCCTTGCGGCTCAAGAACTGCGCAGTCCCCTGTAATACAAGAAATTCATAACCTACCTTGCTCTTGTAGCATGAGCTATGGTGTTCTTCACACCTTCGACAGATTTTGGTGACTTGATAGAAGGTGAAGTGTCCTTGGACGTCCACGTCTTCCATAGTCTAGGAATATGCACACTGGTACACTATGTTCCACAAGATTTGTCTTTATTGTTCACAATCTTATCACTAAAGAAGCTGATCACACTTCTCTTAAGTGTTTATTGTGTTTTATGAAACACTTTGTTCACACAAACGCACAGATCATTCTTTTTGGTTATCCTGGCATCAGTGTCACTCTCAGTAGAGTCAAAAGTAATCTGAAGATGCCACAGCACCCCACGCCGTTGCTGCCCCCAGCACAAAGGAAAAGCTGACATAGTACTTTTGCTTGCTTGCCACTTCCTCGATGAAGCAAAGCAGAATGTTTGATTCTTGCTGTCTTAAGCATAGACAACAATGTTCACTATCTTTATTATGGTAATAAAGTGGGAGCAGGATTTTCCTTAATTGTCCTGCTAAGGTAAGAGATGTACTGTCTCTTATTAAAATACACTCTGCAACACTGGACTGCAAGGAGCGGCGGTCGCTTGACCACGTCGCATACTCGTACTGCATCTGCGATCAATTACTCGCTGTAACAGTAAACAAGATGCTTGCCCCTTCTGAGAGGGCTGGGCCCCTCAGGGCTGAAATTGGCTGAAAGGGGCTGAAGGGGGCTGATAACCCCCTCCTGGAGAAAATTTCTTTACAGCCTCCCATCAAGCATTAGGGGAATTGCCAATAAACCCCTGACTGCCTTCAAGAGAGACCTGGACAGATACCTAAAGTCAGTGCCGGATCAGCCGGGCTATGGCTCGTACGTTGGACTGCATGCGGCCAGCAGTAACAGCCTGGTTGATCAGGCCCTGATCCATCGGGAGGCCTGGTCATGGACCGGGCCGCGGGGGCGTTGATCCCCGGAATAACCTCCAGGTAACCTCCAGGTAATCCAGGTACGGTGAAAAGCTCTGTTCCACAATGCACAGTACTCTCTCCCATCTTGTTTCTCATCCTCATATCTGACATAGACAAGGATGTCAGCCACAGCACCGTGTCTTCCTTTGCGGATGACACCCGAATCTGCATGACAGTGTCTTCCAGTACAGACACTGCAAGGCTCCAGGCGGACATCAACCAAATCTTTCAATGGGCTGCAGAAAACAATATGAAGTTCAACGATGAGAAATTTCAACTTCTCCGATATGATAAACACGAGGAAATTAAAACTTCATCAGAGTACAAAACAAATTCCGGCCACAAAATAGAGCAAAAAACCAACGTCAAAGACCTGGGAGTGATCATGTCGGAGGATCTCACCTTACAGGACCATAACATTATATCAATCGCAGCTGCTAGAAAAATGACAGGATGGTTAATGAGAACCTTCAAAACTAGGGATGCCAAGCCCATGAAACACTCTTCAGGTCGCTTGTTCTATCTAGGCTGGAATATTGCTACACACTAACAGCACCTTTCAAGGCAGGTGAAATTGCTGACCTAGAAAATGTACAGAGAATCTTCACAGCGCGCATAACGGAGATAAAACACCTCAATTACTGGGAGCGCTTAAAGTTCCTGAAGCTGTGTTCCCTGGAACGCAGGCGGGAGAGATACATGATTATATACACCTGGAAAATCCTAGAGGGGCTAGTACCGAACTTGCACACGAAAATCACTCGCTACGAAAGCGACTTGGCAGACGATGAAAAGCAGGGGTGTCACTAGCACGTTAAGAGACAATACAATAAGTGTCAGGGCCGGGCTGTGGCTCGTACGTTGGATTGCGTGCAGCCAGCAGTAACAGCCTGGTTGATCAGGCTCTGATCCACCAGGAGGCCTGGTCACAGGCCGGGCCGCGGGGGCGTTGACCCCCGGAACTCTCTCCAGGTAAACTCCAGGTAAACTAACAGGCCTATAATTGCTTACATCAGACCTACTATTTTTCTTGAAGATGGGAGTAACTCTGGCCTCTTCGAACCCCTCTGGTACGGTATTAGTGGTGATGGACAAATTTATTATGTGAACAATGGGGACTGGCAATTCAGAAGCACCATCTTTTAGGAACTTAGACAGGAAGTTATCTGGGCCGGTGCTCTTAGTTGGGTTAACCTGTTGAGCTCTATTTTCACAAAGTCATGAGATACACTTACTAGTTGACAATTGTTTGGGGTTACTCCTTTACTGGTATAATATGTTTTAAACTTATCAGAGTCTGTGTTAAAAGGTACCTGATGCAGCTGGTAGTTTACTTACCAGTGTTGATGCGACAGTTGTGAAGTAGGAATTAAAACAATCTGCCACTTTGGTTGTTTCGTGGCATACCTCGTTATAGATATTTAGTACTATGTTAGATCTATCTCCGGGTTTATGGCTATATGCCCCAACTAATTTAATTATTGCCAGAGCATTCTGGGGTTATTCTTGTATTCTTCGATTTTTGAGCAAGAGTGCCTTGCCTCTGCACTCTCTTCCTCAACCTTTGGAATTAATTTAGCGCTGCAATATCCTGTTCTGTTTGCCTTAATTTTTTTGATATTATCTAATATATTAGTAATTTGATATTATCTAATATATCAGTAATTTGATATTATCTAATATATCAGTAATTTGATATTATCTAATATATCAGTAATTTGATATTATCTAATATATCAGTAATTTGATATTATCTAATATATCAGTAATCATCCAGGGTTCGGTTCTTCAATTAATTCTGCTCTCTTTAACTGGTGCAATATTATCAAGGATGGTAGTAAACTTTGTTTTGAATTTTTCTCAGGCATCGTTTATGTCCGTGCAATTTGTTATCTCTGTCCAGTCAGAATTGTGTAGCCTATTTACCAGTGTTTCTTTACTGTTACTTCTAGTTGACCTCATTTTTAATATCCTGTGCAGGCCTATCCGTTCCCTTACGATTTTCCTAGTGCAGGTGAACAGAGACAACAGGTGTATGGTGACGAACACCCAGGAACCTACTTACTGCAAGGTGAACAGGGACAGCAGGAGTAAGGTGACTAATACCCAGGTATCTACTCACTCCTAGGTGAACAGGGACAGCAGGTGTAAAGTGACTAACACCCGGGTACCTACTTACTACTAGGTGATCAGAGACAGCATATTTAACGAAGCATGTCCAACGTTTCCACTAGTGTGAGGCGACAGCGTTGCCAACCAAGCCATAGGAAACCCGTGTGTGTCTACTCACCTAGTTGTTGTTGCAGCTCCTGGCCCCGCGTCTTCACTGTCGCTTCTAGGTCACTCTCCCTGCTCCACATGAGTGTGTGTGTGTGTTAGTTAGTTACCATTTTGTCCTAGGCACATGTCGATTAGACACAAGGCCTGTTGTATATGAGTACGTGTGTGTGTGTGTTAGTGTGTGTGTGTGTGTGTGTGTGTGTGTGTGTGTGTGTGTGTGTGTGTGTGTGTACTCACCTAGTTGTACTCACCTAGTGGAGGTTGCAGAGGTCGAGTCCAAGCTCCTGGCCCCGCCTCCTCACTGGTCGCTACTAGGTCACTCTCCCTGAACCGTGAGCTTTATCATACTTCTGCTTAAAGCTATGTATGGATCCTGCCTCCACTACATCGCTTCCCAAACTATTCCACTTCCTGACTACTCTGGCTGAAGAAATACTTCCTAACATCCCTGTGATTCATCTGTGTCTTCAACTTCCAACTGTGTCCCCTTGTTGCTGTGTCCCATCTCTGGAACATCCTGTCTTTGTCCACCTTGTCAATTCCTCCCAGTATTTTGTATTTTGTTATCATGTCTCCCCTATCTCTCCTGTCCTCCAGTGTCATCAGGTTGATTTCCCTTAACCTCTCCTCGTAGGACATACCTCTTAGCTCTGGGACTAGTCTTGTTGCAAGCCTTTGCACTTTCTCTAGTTTCTTTACGTGCTTGGCTAGGTGTGGGTTCCAAACTGGTGCCGCATACTCCAATATGGGCCTAACGTACACGGTGTACAGGGTCCTGAACGATTCCTTATTAAGATGCCGGAATGCTGTTCTGAGGTTTGCTAGGCGCCCATATGCTGCAGCCGTTATTTGGTTGATGTTCGCTTCAGGAGATGTGCCTGGTGTTATACTCACCCCAAGATCTTTTTCCTTGAGTGAGGTTTGTAGTCTCTGGCCCCATAGACTGTACTCCGTCTGTGGTCTTCTTTGCCCTTTCCCAATCTTCATGACTTTGCACTTGGTGGGATTGAACTCCAGGAGCCAATTGCTGGACCAGGTCTGCAGCCTGTCCAGATCCCTTTGTAGTTCTGCCTGGTCTTCGATCGAGTGATTCTTCTCATCAACTTCACGTCATCTGCAAACAGGGACACCTCGGAGTCTATTCCTTCCGTCATATCGTTCACATATACCAGAAACAGCACTGGTCCTAGGACTGACCCCTGTGGGATCCCGCTGGTCACAGGTGCCCACTCTGACACCTTGCCACGTACCATGACTCGCTGCTGTCTTCCTGACAAGTATTCCCTGATCCATTGCAGTGCCCTCCCTGTTATCCCTGCTTTGTCCTCCAGTTTTTTCACTAATCTCTTGTGTGGAACTGTGTCAAACGCCTTCTTGCAGTCCAAGAATATGCAATCCACCCACCCCTCTCTCTCTTCTCTTACTGCTGTCACCATGTCATAGAACTCCAGTAGGTTTGTGACACAGGATTTCCCGTCCCTGAAACCATGTTGGCTGCTGTTGATGAGATCATTCGTTTCTAGGTGTTCCACCACTCTTCTCCTGATAATCTTCTCCATGATTTTGCATACTATACATGTCAGTGACAATGGTCTTTAGTTTAGTGCTTCATGTCTGTCTTCTTTTTTAAAGATTGGGACTACATTTGCTGTCTTCCATGCCTCAGGCAATCTCCCTGTTTCGATAGATGTATTGAATATTGTTGTTAGGGGTACACATAGCGCCTCTGCTCCCTCTCTCAGGACCCACAGGGAGATGTTATCTGGCCCCATTGCCTGTGAGGTATCTAACTCACTCACAAACCTCTTCACTTCTTCCTCGGTTGTGTGTACTGTGTCCAGCACTTGGTGGTGTGCCCCACCTCTCTGTCTTTCTAGAGCCCCCTTCTGTCTCCTCTGTGAACACTTCTTTGAATCTCTTGTTGAATTCCTCACATACTTCATGGTCATTTCTTGTTGCCTCTCCTCCTTCCTTCCTTAGCCTGATTACCTGGTCCTTGACTGTTGTTTTCCTCCTGATGTGGCTGTATAAGAGTTTCGGGTCAGATTTGGCTTTTGCTGCTATGTCGTTTTCATATTGTCGTTGGGCCTCCCTTCTTGTCTGTGCATATTCGTTTCTGGCTCTACGACTGCTCTCCTTATTCTCCTGTGTCCTTTGCCTTCTATATTTCTTCCATTCCCTAGCACACTTGGTTTTTGCCTCCCAGCACCTTTGGGTGAACCATGGGCTCATCCTGGCTTTTTCATTATTCCTGTTACCCTTGGGTACAAACCTCTCCTCAGCTACCTTGCACATTGTTGCTACATAATTCATCATCTCATTAACTGGCTTCCCTGCCAGTTCTCTGTCCCACTGAACCCCATTCAGGAAGTTCCTCATTCCTGTGTAGTCCCCTTTCTTGTAGTTTGGCTTCATTCGTCCTGGCCTTCCTGTTTCCCTCTCCACTTGTAGCTCTACTGTGTATTTGAAGCTTAAAACCACATGATCGCTGGCCCCAAGGGGTCTTTCATATGTGATGTCCTCAATATCTGCACTACTCAAGGTGAAGACTAAGTCCAGTCTTGCTGGTTCATCCTCTCGTCTCTCTCTTGTAGTGTCCCTTACGTGTTGGTACATGAAGTTTTCCAGTACCACCTCCATCATCTTAGCCCTCCATGTATCTTGACCCCCATGTGGCTCCAAGTTCTCCCAATCGATCTCATTGTGGTTAAAGTTACCCATACCTGGATACCTGGAGGTTATTCCGGGGATCAACGCCCCCGTGGCCCGGTCCAGGACCAGGCCTCCCGATGGATCAGGGACTGATCAACTAGGCTGTTACTGCTGGCCGCATGCAATCCAACGTACGAGCCACAGCCCGGCTGATCCAGCACTGACTTTAGGTATCTGTCCAGCTCTCTCTTGAAGGCAGCCAGGGATTTATTGGCAATTCCCCTAATGCTTGATGGGAGGCTGTTGAACAGTCTTGGGCCCAGGACACTTATGGTGTTTTCCCTTAGTGTACCAATGGCGCCCCTACTTTTTATTGGGGGCATTTGGCATCGCCTGCCCAGTCTTTTACTTTCGTAGGGAGTGATTTCTGCATGCAGATTTGGGACCATTCCTTCCAGGATTTTCCAAGTGTAGATTATGATATATATCTCTCTCCTGCGTTCCAACGAGTACAAGTCAAGTGCTTCCAAGCGTTCCCAGTGGTTAAAGTGCTTGACATAACTTATACGTTCAGTAAAGGATCTCTGTACAATCTCTAGATCTGCGATTTCACCTGCTTTGAATGGAGATGTTAATGTACAGCAGTATTCCAGCCTAGAGAGAAGAAGTGACTTGAAAAGGATCATCAATGGCTTGGCATCTCTCGTGTTGAACGTTCTCATTATCCATCCTATCATTTTCTTTGCTCGTGCGATCGTGGCACTGTTGTGATCCTTGACAGTGAGATCCTCAGACATTACTACTCCCAGGTCCCTTACATTATTTTTCCGCTCTATTGTATGGCCAGAGTCTGTAGTACACTCTGTTCTAGTTATTATCTCCTCCAGTTTTCCATAACGGAGTAATTGGAATTTGTCCTCATTGAACATCATATTGTTTACCGTTGCCCACTGGAAAACTTTGTTTATATCTTTTTGGAGGTTAACCACGTACTCAGCAGATGACAGCCTCATGCAGATTCTAGTATCATCCGCAAAGGATGATACGGTGCTGTGATGTATATCTCTGTCTATGTCTGATATGAGGATGAGGAATAAGATGGGGGCGAGTACTGTGCCTTGTGGAACAGAGCTCTTCACTATGTCAGCCTCCGGTTTAACTCTGATGACCACTACTCTTTTGTTCGATTTGTTAGAAAGTTGAAGATCCATCTCCCCACTTTCCCAGTTATTCCTTTAGCACGTATTTTATGGGCTATTACGCCATGATCGCATTTGTCAAATGCTTTTGCAAAGTCTGTGTATATTACATCTGCATTCTGATTTTCTTCCAGTGCATCCAAGGCCATATCATAGTGATCCAGTAGTTGTGAGAGGCAGGAGCGACCTGCCCTGAACCCATGTTGCCCTGGATTGTGCAGATTTTGGGAATCCAGGTGATTTGCAATCCTGCTTCTTAGCACTCTTTCAAAGATTTTTATGATGTGGGACGTCAGAGCTATTGGTCTATAGTTCTTAGCTAATGCTTTGCTGCCACCTTTATGGAGCGGGGCTATATCCGTTGTTTTAAGTGACTGTGGAATTTCACCCATGTCCAAGCTCCTCCTCCATAGTGTACTTAGGGCACGCGAGAGGGGTTTCTTGCAGTTCTTAATGAAAACAGAGTTCCACGAGTCTGGGCCCGGGGTTGAGTGCATGGGCATGTTGTCAATGGCTTTTTCGAAATCTATCAGAGTTAGGGTAATGTCGGAAATCTGGCATACATTTATGGAGTTTAGAGGCTCATTCATGAAGAAATCATTTGGGTCGTCGATCCTCTGACCGATTAGTGGTTCACTAAACACAGAGTCGTACTGGGATTTCAATATTTCACTCATTTCCTTGTTGTCATCTGTTTAAGTCCCATCCTGTCTGAGTAAGGGCCCGATACTAGATGTGGTATTTACCTTGTTTTTGGCATATGAAAAGAAATATTTTGAATTTCTTTCAATTTCACTAATAGCTTTAAGCTCCTCCTGTCTCTCCTGGTTCCTGTAAGAGTCATTTAACTTAAGTTCGATAGTTTCCACTTCCCCGGTCAGCGCCTCCTTTCGTGTATCAGATATTCTAGCACTCCTGAGGAGCTCAGTGACTCCTCGTCTTCTTCTGTAGAGGGAGCATCTTTCTTTCTCCAGTTTACTCCTGCTCTTCTTCTTTCTTAGGTGAATTTGCCTAGAACATGCTTCAGCTGCCAGGAAGTTGATCCTTTCAAGGCACTGGTTTGGATCCATGTCGTTTAAGACATCTTCCCAACATGTTTCGTTTAGGACATGGTTTACCTGGTCCCAGTTGATGCTCTTGTTGTTGAAGTTGTATTTTGTGAAGACACCTTCACAGGTACATGCATTCTGCTGATCAGGACCCCTATGCATGTACGTCTGGACTTCGATTAGGTTGTGATCGGAATTAGTTATTTTTGATATTCTTATGTCTCTTATCAGGTCCTCATTATTTCTGAAGATAAGGTCAAGTGTGTTTTCTAGTCTTGTTGGCTCCACTATCTGCTGGCTTAAGGAGTGTTTTTCGCAGAGACTTAGTAGCTCATGTGTGTGTGACCTTTCATCTGCGCTACCTCCGGGGATTGTTTCAGCTATAACATTATTTGCTACATTCTTCCATTTTGTATGCCTTAGGTTGAAATCACCAAGCAGTAAGATGTTTGGGGATGGAGCTGGAAGGTTTTCCAGACAGTAATAAATTTTCAGTAGCTATTCCTTGAACTGTTGTGAGGTTGCATCTGGTGGCTTATATACAACCACAATGACTAGGTTTTGGTTCTCGATCTTTATTGATAGAACTTCAACTACCTCATTTGTGGTGTTCAGCAACTCTGTGCAGATGAGGGACTCTTTGACATACAGGCCAACCCCCCCCCCTTAAATAACAAAAAAAAGGCACAATACCGTGACTGGAACGATACACAAATAACCAGCACATAGAAGAGAGGAGCTTACGACGACGTTTCGGTCCGACTTGGACCATTTACAAAGTCACACTAACCAGAAGTGGAGCAGGACAGCTATATATAGGCAGGAAGAGGTAGTGGTGGTAGTAGTAGTAGTAGTAGTAGCAGTAGTAGTAGTGGTGGTGGTAGTAGTAGTAGTAGTAGTAGTGGTAGTGGTAGTAGTGGGGAATTAAGGAGGAGGAGCCAGTCAAATACAAAGAAAGGGGAGCACTGCAGTGGAGCTAGGTGCCCACAGAGGAAGAGCAAGTGCACAGAGGTGGGGGGAAGGGGAAGTGATAAAATAAATAATGAAGGAACAGAAACACGCGACAGAAGAAAGAAAGACAAAAAAGGAAAGAGGAAAGGGGAAAAGGGAAAAGAAGAAAAATAAGGAATCAGGTTAAGTCACGGGTGTTCTGAAGTTTGGAGCATTTTACAATGTAGTGGGAGAGGAAGCCAAGACTAAGATTCATACAAGGAAAGTTGTGTATTAGAGAGGATTCAACTAGACGGCGACTGTTAGAGTTGGAAGTAGGGAAGACAGTTTTAGCGGAAGACCAGTCAATAGGATGGCTGTGATCTCTGACGTGACAGAACAGAGCATTGTTAGTGTCGGCAAGCCTTACACTGAATGGGAATCTAATTCCTTGCTTCCTTTCCTTGATGTCCATGTGCACCGCTCAGATACAGGTTTTTCCTTTTCCGTTTACCGAAAACCTATGCACAGTGGCATGTATATTCACTACTTTTCCTATTATGCTTCCCCTGTCAAGAAAAGTGCTCTTATCTCCCTCTTTCTCCGTGCTCTCCGCATCTGTGATCCTCAGTTCCTTCCAGCAGAAATTTCCACTCTTCATAATTCGTTTTCCCGTCTTGGCTACCCTTCCCATTTCATAGACTCTGCCTTCTCACGTGCTAAACGTAATTTCTTCTCTCCCAAACTCTCTACTCCTGGGAACTCTTCTGTTCTCTGCCTTCCCTACATTTCCGGTCTTTCTAATCTCAACAATTCTCTCCGTCCCTTAGACATCAAGCTTACTTTCCGCCAGACTAACACTCTTCGCACTAATCTCGTTCATACCTCTCCTCACTCTACAGATGTTCCTGGTGTCTACTCTATTTCTTGCTCCTCCTGTCCTCTTCAATACTTCGGTGAAACTGGTCGATCTCTTTCTGACAGACTTAGGGAGCACAAAAATAGTGTTAGACTTGCCGACACTAACAATGATCTGTTCTGTCACGTCAGAGATCACAGCCATCCTATTGACTGGTCTTCCGCTAAAACTGTCTTCCTTACTTCCAACTCTAACACAATCCATTGACACACTCTCAGTTCACGGAATTCACTACCTTTTCAAAAGATAGGCACATGGCTTCTGCCGAAAAGAAGAGGCCACGATGCTCCATGAACACGACGGAGGACTCAGATTTGGAAATGTGGGGCGAAATTCTAGCGAAGAAGTTGCGAGAGGAAGAGGAAGATCCTGTTCACATTGTAGCAGATCTGACAGTCCCAACCATGGAGCCAGCGACAATAGAAACAGGTGCGGAAATAAACACCGCACCCCACGAAAACCAAGAGGGATGGAACACTGTGGACAAGAAGAAGAAGCACCGTCCGTCCAAGGAGCAGGCAAACCAGCTCAACCGACCTGGCAAATTCAAGGTGAAGTCTTATGGGGACCACAGAACCCACTATGGGGTTGTTTCATACCTGGAATCACGACACAACCTGAAGTTCAAGATATGGTTCAACTTGAGGGGAGAACCAATATTGACTCCTCTCAACAAGGAAATGTATACCACCTTGAAGAGAGTCACGGAGACAGATCGCTCATTCACCCTAGAGGAACTGGACTCTCGGCAGAAGATCACCAAGGGTGTAGTGATGCGATACCCGCTGATGATGCCCATCGAGGCAGTAGCAGCTCACCCCAGTGTGGTGTCAGCTCAACGTCTCAAGGCAAAGACGGCAGGCAACGCACCAACCCGACAGGTTCTCATTCAGCATGTAGGACCACTGCCATCCCAGCTGGACCTCGGTTCTTGGGGCAGGTACGATGTCAGGACCTTCACAGCAGAACCAGTTCGCTGTTTCAAGTGTCAGCGTTATGGACACCTGGGTGCACTCTGCCCGAACAGAGTAATCTGAGGTGTCTGCAGCCAGCACCACCCTACCGAGGAATGCATCACCAAGCTGAAAAATGCATCGCCACCCACTCCACAATGCCCGAACTGCAGGCAGAAACACCATACCTGGAATCCTCGATGCCCCGAGAGGCTCGCCAGAATTCAAGAAGTCTGGAAGACGCCAAAAACTCGGCAACAGGCTACGACGGATCATCAAACGATGGGTGCAGAGAACCCTGCCATACCGCAGATCTCTCAGCAGCTAAACCAAGTCAATGCCCAGGAATTCCCAACCCTAGAAGCCTCAACCAGGCGTCAAGGTCAAGAACCTCATGCACCCCTACCTCAACGAAGAAACAGAAACAAGAGGAACAGGAGGCGTCAACAGGGTGCATCGGGTCAATGCGATCAGCAGGCTGCACTAAACGAGCCCCCACCGGCCATAGCACGACAACACAGGCACTCCTTACCCGGCACAGGCGCTTTGCAGACTCAACTGGCACCTCACCAGCAGATCCCGGCTACTCAACCTGGTATACAGCAACAGACCACGGTGCATACAATAAAGAAATCCAACCCTCAGCAGTCCCTACAGACCACAGCAGCCCAGATAATATCCACTGTTTCGAACCCATCTCCAAAGCAGGCCCTCACCAGGGAGGATCTCGTAGCACTCATCAAGGTGTTCACGGATCTTATTTGCAACACAATCAACTCCACGGAACAACAGAGCGCATTCCGGCAGATGGTCAGTACTCTCCTGAGAGTGTGCTTTCTGACCGAAGAGGAGACAGTGGATGCCATGAATTTGCAGGTTCTCAGAGAGGGCAGGACTCAGTCTCCAGCTCAGGAAACAACAGCGATGGAATAACCTCTGTACCAAATCACACCCTCAAGGTCCTACAATGGAACATTCAGGGCCTGAGGGGCAAACAGCACCTCTTGCTGGAGGCAGTAATTCGGGATCGGGTTGACATCGTCTTGCTACAAGAAACTCTGTCTGTCCCGACTATGTGCCCAAGACTACCCGGTTTTGCTGGGTATTTTCGGCACATGGACCCGGGCATTCACTGCAGAGGCACAGCTGTATTTGTATCCAATACAATACCTCACGAGGTTATAGCCAACCCTGTGGACTGTGGGGAGGATGTCGAGGTACAGGCCATCCTTGTGCACATACCTGGGGCGCCCATTACCATCTATAACATCTACAAGAACCCAAGACACACCCTCGACATTGCAGAGCTCCTCGCACTAGCACGCACTGAGTGTATTATTGTGGGTGGAGATTTCAACGCACATCACCCTATTCTGCACTCTCACTCAGCAACCAATGCTGCTGGCAGACATATAGCAATGCTCCTACACGATATTCCAGAGGTAAAGTTGCTAAACAATGGAGACCCCACACACCTGTTGGGTGGCTGCCTCGACCTTACCTTCGGGTCAAGACAACTCGCAGCAGGAGCCACATGGGAAACTCATCCTCACCTTGTCAGTGACCACTTTGCAGTGATCACCACCTTCAACATCAACAGGCCTCCCACAGTTGTGCTGCCTCCTAGATGGGACGTAAAGAGGGCCAACTGGAAGGTGTTCCAGGATTATCTTCATAACTGGTGGTCCACATACTTTCTATCTGAAGACTGTGATACGGCAGAACAGGAGCTAATCACTGTTCTCATCCAGGCAGCAGAGTGCGCAATTCAAAAGAAGTCCCCAGGACGCACTCACAAAAGAGACTGGTGGTTCTACAACGACGAGGTGCGGGAGCAGAACCACCGCATCAACTCTTTTAGGAAGCTATACAGGCGTAACCCTACGGCAGAGAACAGGAATACTCTGAGAGCCATTGTGCAGCATGCCCGCAGAATCTCTCTCAGAGTAAAAACTGAGAAATGGCTGGAGTGGTGCTCAACATTCGGGCATCACACCACCTTATCTGAGATATGGGGCAAGCTCAACATAGCAACTGGCAAGAGCAAGCCGAGGCCACCAGCACACCCGAACCCATCCCAGGAAGCAGAGAAACTAGTGGAGCTTTTCACTTCCAGGGGAGCCTCCACTCAGCTCCCACAGGACATCCGGAATATACAGACGGATCTTCTGCCACAGCGCCAGCTAACGATACAAGCTGCATGTGAGTCGGAAGATGTGACTGATGTAGACCTCACGGACTTGGAACTCCGACGTGCCATTAAGAACACAGGTGACACTGCCCCGGGCATCGATGGTGTGACGTACTCCATGATTGCACGGGCTGGGCAGAGTGGATGGGAGGCCATACTAGACGTCATTAACAAGTCGTGGAGGGCCAGGACACTCCCAGCCGCTTGGAAGAAAGCTACAATCGTACCAATTCCAAAGCCCAAGGACCCAGGCAGTATGAGACCCATATCGCTGACCAGCTGCTTAGCCAAGACTGCTGAGAGGATGGTGTTAAACCGCCTCCTATGGAAACTTGGACCCTCTCATCATCACATATTTGGCTTCACCAAAGGAGTGGGAACAGCACAGTGCATAACCACTCTACTAAGCCAGATTGCTGATAGCAACAAAAAACCTAGTATTGTCGTCTACCTCGACCTTGAAAAGGCATTTGAGCTAGCCAGCCCCACAGCAATTCTGGCAATACTAGCTCGGAAGGGAATCAAAGGACACCTCCTGGCCTGGATAGAGTCCTACCTTAGGGGCAGGCAGGCCTGTGTCAGCTTTCAGGGAAACTACTCTTCCTTTAAAACCCTGGAAAACGGTACGCTACAAGGAGGTGTGCTCAGTCCTACCCTGTTTAACATCCTTATGCAGGAACTTGTGAGCCTTCCCTTTCATAGTGGTACACAGCTCCTCAGCTATGCTGATGATCTTGCACTAGTAGTGAATGGGAAAGGCAATTTAGAACGACAGGCTCAGAGAGCTTTGGACCTAATTACGCAGTCTTGCAAGGAACTAGGCCTCAAGATCTCGGCCGAGAAATCTCTTGCAATGATGTTCAAGGGACCAGATCCTATGAATAGATTACGTATTCAGGATATAGAACTTGAGTGGACAGGCTCCTACCTGTACTTGGGAATCTACATTGATAAAAAGCTGACCTTTCAGAAACAGGCCGAGTATGTCAGGTCACGTGCTCTACTCAGACTCAACGCCATGAGAGCCATGACGAGGCACCGTGCAGGGGCAAGCAAAGATGTACTTCGCTTGTACTATATACAAGCTATACGCTCGCTCATTGACTACAGTGCACCGGCTTTAGCTCATCTCTTCCCGCAGAGCAGGCAAAGGGTGGAGATCGTACAAAACCAGGCGATAAGAACTATGCTTGGTGCCCCCATCTGGACCAACACAGTATGTCTCAGATCTGAGGCCCGGCTTCCTTCCTTGGCTGACAGAATAAGATACATAAACGCCTGCAAAGTGGCCACGATTCTGCACCGGCAGCAAGGTACCCCACTAAGGAGACGGATATTAACAACCATGTCACAAGATCCCACACTCTTCACGGACTACTCCTGGATTCGTTCGTTTTGTGCTGCTGGGCGGAAGCTGCTGCCTGTACAGCTGCTCTGTGAGAAGAGTTGTGACCTTCCTGTTGCTGGGTACCATCCACCACCTCCCTGGCGCCCAGATCCAGCCGATGTTTTCATCATGCAGCTGCCCATCTCTAAGTGTCTCTGCAGTCGAGACACCCTCAGCAATCATGCTGAGACAAGCATGGCACTGGCAGAGGGAGGCACATGTGCAGTGTATTTCACAGATGGTTCTGTCGACCCTGACAGGAAGAGAGCAGCAGCTGGACTGTACCACAATGGTCACACACAAGGCTGGCGACTCCCTGACCACTGCACGATCCTTCAAGCTGAGCTGGTGGCGATTCAGCAGGCATTGTCACATGCCCTACGACATCGACTCCGACCTGTCATACATGTTGATTCCACCTTTGCAATCAATGCCCTCTCCCATCCTCAACCACAGGATAATGTTCACCTCATCACATCGATCCTGAGCATAATGACAGCCTTAGAAGTTCAGGGTAATAGATCGACATTGAACTGGATCTCCAGCCATGCTGGCATCCGGGGAAATGAGGCGGCAAATGATGCAGCCAAGGCAGCAACAGACTATCCACATGTTGGGATTACTGTCCCAATCAGCCTACGACAGACCAAACTGGTGGCTGCCAGAGCCACGAAACTTATGGGGGAGGTCTTAGGTGATACCCCATCTCAACAGTGGTACCGAGCAGCGACTCAGGGAGAACCCCCTCCATATGATAGAAGCTGGTCCAGAGCGCAATGTACCGCCATCCATCGGCTTCGTTTGGGCTTTCCCACAGCCAAGATGATGGTAGACAAGGCTGAGGAGGAGATGTGCCAGTACTGTCAGCACGTTGTCCAGCGGCCCCTAACACACTATCTTCTAGAGTGCGAAGCTACTGAGACACTCCGCAGGCAACTAGGGGTGATATTCCCTCCCGAAGAGGACACAGAGATGACTGCGGCCACACTAGTGTATCATGGGGTCAACGAACCAGACAAGCTGTTTCCTGTAATAATGACTTATCCTCCTCCTCGCTAGTGTCCATAGTTACATATGGTGTCGCTTATGAGATGCACCAGTTGAACTGACCAGAGGGGCGCTTGAGCGGCATGCGTCGCATCATTGTGGAAACCTTTCTCCATCGGGAGCCAGAGACGGGTCATCGCCTTCATTATTTATTTCATCGCTTCCCCTTCCCCCCACCTCTGCACATTTGCTCTCCCTCTGTGGGCACCTAGCTCCCTTGCAGTGTTCCCCTTTCTTTGTATTTGACTGGCTCCTCCTCCTTAATTCCCCACTACTACCACTACCACTACTACTGCTACTACTACTACTACTACTACTACTACTACTACTACTACTACTACTACTACTACTACCACCACTACCTCTTCCTGCCTATATATAGCCGTCCTGCTCCACTCCTGGTTAGTGTGACTTTGTAAATGGTCCAAGTCGGACCGAAACGTCGTCGTAAGCTCCTCTCTTCTATGTGTGGGTTATTTGTGTAACAACCCCCCTTGTTGCCTGTTCATTCTGTCGCATCTAAAAAGGTTGTAACCACTTATCCATATTTCACTGTCAAAGTGATCTTTTGTGTGAGTCTCTGTGAAGGCTGCAAACATTGAATTAGACTCCACTAGAAGTCCACTGATAAAAGGTATTTTGTTGTTGGTGGATGGTTTAAGGCCCTGTATATTAGCAAATATGAACGAGGTTGTATTCTGTGTTTGTTGGGGGGATTTTGTTGTTGGTATCAGTAATTGTAATTCTGGAGGGCCATGGGTGGCCACTGGCTGCGCCTTCAGTCAAACAAGGCTCCAAGGTGGTGGACTATTTTTGTTATTTCCTTCCATTTTCTTTTTCCGTTTCCTGCCACTAAAAAATCACCTGGAGTTGGGTTGTCGTAGCTACTCTTCTTTGTCTTGTGGGGTCTGTGCCTCCTGGTCCCTTTTAGATGGTATGCAAGGCAGTCGATGTTGTAACACTGCTTCTGGAGAACCGAGGAGTGACACATTTTTGGGTGAAAGAAAGTACAGGAAGAAGAATGACACACTCCTTTAGACAGGAGGTCGCTACATTTTTTGGGATGCTCAGAGTTGCATGTCCCATTTTTTTTCCTGATATTCCATGCTTACAAATGCCCCAAGCATAATATTTGCACGATATAATAATATTTGGTTGAGAATTGTTGGGAGGTGTGTTGTCAATTTCTGCAGGTTCTGGG
Source organism: Cherax quadricarinatus (assembly GCF_038502225.1). Lineage (NCBI taxonomy): Eukaryota > Metazoa > Arthropoda > Malacostraca > Decapoda > Parastacidae > Cherax > Cherax quadricarinatus. The sequence goes on along the minus strand of NC_091293.1, from coordinate 9,868,826 downwards.
ACTGCACTATAATACTCAGTATCCATTCCAGGGCCACCCCGTCCTGGATTCCATCTACTTTCCTCAGTAGAGGAAGAAGGAGGAGACTCCTCTCCAACATCTGTACTGTGGGCCACGGTCTTGTGCAATGATGGTTGTATATTTACGGTTTTAGTGGTGGTTGTGGTAGGGTCCCTAGTAGAGTCTGGGCTGGCAGTAAGGCTGGGGGCTGGGTTTGAGTCAGCACTGGGGCTGGGGGCTGAGCCTGGGCCAGCACCAGCACTGATCAGGAGCTTTGCCCTGCATGCATGAGCTCTTCTGGCCACTGCAGTCAGTGTGTCAACCATTGGTCTATTGCTCTCGTCATACTCTTGCCTTGGCCTCCTGCTGTTCTGTGGTGGGTTATACATCACTGCAATTACCACCTTGGGAACTCCAGAGTGAAGCGTTCCCGCTATGTAATCACTTATTTCTCCGCTGTCTCCTCTCTCCAGCTCATCAAAATTCCATCGGTTTTTGATCAGCAGTGCCACTCCTCCACCCCCCCTGTTCCCTCTGTCTTTCCTCAGGATCTGATATCCCGTTGGAAAGATGGCATCTGTTATCATACCTGTAATCATTCCTGTTATCATACTTCTGTGTGTGTGTGTGTGTGTGTGTGTGTGTGTGTGTGTGTGTGTGTGTGTGTGTGTGTGTGTGTGTGTGTGTGTGTGTGTGTGTGTGTGTGTCTGTGTGTGTGTGTGTCTGTGTCTGTGTACTCATCTAACTGTACTCGCCTAATTGTGGTTGCAGGGGTCGATTCATAGCTCCTGGCCCCACCTCTTCACTAGTCGCTACTAGGTCCACTGTATCCCTGCTCCATGAGCAGGGAGAGAGAGGATCTCTTCTTAAAGCTATATATGGTTCTTGTCTCCACTGCTTCTCTCTCCAGATTGTTCCTCTTCCTGATAACTTTGTAACTGAAGAAATACTTCCTAAGATCCCTGTGATTCATCAGAGTCTTCAACTTCCAATCGTTGATGGCTGCCCCAAATCTACAAAGGTTCTTAATATGAGGAAGAAGCTTGGTATTTCTAGTATCAGTGATAGGATTGTTGAGATTAACACTGTACTCGGTATTAGAATGTTAAGAAATGAACCAGGCACTGTCGCTATGAATCTTACTAAATGTCTAGAAGTAAATACACACAGATCTAAATGGATTGTGAAAATTTGCAATTACATTAAGTTTTATAACCTGCATGAACTGTATCACTGTAGACAACAAGAGCATTTCACCCCTCCATGGAAGATGTGTTCATTTAATATCACATACCTGCAAGTCCCTCCCAAGAAGCTCATTGCTAGTAATCCCTTCCTTAAATCCCTTGTTAAAGCAACTGCTCAAGAAGAAATTTCTCACCTAGCTGGTAGTAATAAGTTATCACAAGTTATATACACTGATGGATCTAAACAGGAGTCTTCTGGCAGGGCTGCATCTGCTCTTGTTGCCACCTCCCTAGTTAAGAACGATAATAAATTTGTTTAGTTAGGCATAAGAATTAACAACTTGGCGTCTACACTGCAAACTGAATTGTTTGCAATCCTAATGGCGCTAAAGCTAACTTATGACACTGAGCTTGACTCTATCATCATTACTGATTCTATGTCATCACTGAATGTTCTTGACTCATATAATGACTCCAACAACATGTTCATTGGAGAAGCCAGGTATAGATACTCAAAAATCCAAGACAAAGGAATTAGTGTACAATTGCTATGGATCCCATCACACATTGGATTACTCCTTCATGATAAAGTTGATATGTTAGCCAAGAAGAGTACCCAGAAGGAGAATGTAGAATATAACTTTGGTATATCTGTGTCTAGCATTAGGAATAATATTAGGAGAGAAGTAAATAATGAAAATGATTGTTATAGGAATGCAGTTAGAAGCCTGAGTAGATCTATAACCCACTATGATAACATGAACGTAGATAAGTATGTTTATGGAGCAACTTGCAATGTGAACAGACTGACTGATGTTGTAGTGGCCAGGCTTAGGCTTGGTTAAAAGTACTTCTGGCAGCTTGGGAGACACAGATGATGATCAAACTAAATGCAAATTATGTGGTCAGGCATATGGTCACTGTCTTGAACACTATGTGTTTAATTGTCCATTTATTGAGGAATATAGAGATAGCATAAAAACTATGTGACATGTCAAGATATCTTATCAATGAAAATAAAGATACCAGATATACTAAGCAAATTTCCTAAATTTGCTTGTAACAGATAAAGGAACTGTAGATAAAAATCCAAATGTACACCTGCTAACCCTTTATGCTCTCGCGCTACCGTCCACAGGATGGATATGGGGTGCACAATAAACTAGTCACTTCGGTGGGATAATCTAAAATCTTGTGACCCCTTGTTGCTGTATCACATATCTGAAACATCCTGTCCCTATCCACTTTGTCAGTTCCTCTCAGTATTTTATATATGTCGTTATCATGTCTCACTATCCCTCCTATTTTCCAGTATCGTCAGGTCAATTTCGCTTAACCTCTTAGCTCCGGGACTAGTTTTGTTGCAAACCTTTGTACGCTCTCTCTAATTTCTTGACGTGCTTAATTGGGTGTGGGTTCCAAACTGGTGCTGCATACTCTAATATGGAACTGACGTACACAGTTTACAGAGTCTTGAACGATTCCTTAGAGACGTGTCGGAACGCTTGGCACCCATATGCTGCAGCAGTTATTTGGTTGATATGCGCCTCAGGGGATGAGCTCAGTATTATACTCACCCCAAGATCCTTTTCCTTGAGCGAGGTTAGCAGTCTCTGACCTCCTAGCCTGTACTCTGTCTGCGGTGTTCTTTGCACTACCCCAATCTTCATGACTTTGCACTTGGTGGTGTTAAATTCCAGGAGCCAGTTGCTGGACCAGGCTTGAAGTCTGTCCAGATCCGTTTTTAGTCCTGCCTGATCCTCATCCAATTGAATCCTCCTCATCAGCCTCACATCGTCAGCAAACGGGGACACTTCTGAATCTATCCCTTCCGTCATGTCATTCACATATACCGGAAACAGTACCGGTCCTAGGACTGACCCCTGTGGAATCCTGCTCATCACAGGCGCCCACTTTGATACCTTTTCACGTTGCCTTCCTGTGAGGTATTCTCTGATCCATTGCAGCGCCATTTCTGTTATACTTGCCTGATTCCCTATTTTTTGCACTGATCTATTGTATGGAACTGTGTCGAAAGCCTTATTGCAGTCCAAGAAAATGCAATCTACCCAGGCTCTGTCTCTCTTATCTTACTTCCGTCACCTTGTCGTAAAACTCCAGTAGGTTTGTGGCACAGGATTTTCCTTCTCTGAAACCGTGCTAGTTGTTAAGTTCATTTCTTTCTAGGTGCTCCATCACTCTTCTCCTTATAATCTTCTCCATGACTTTGCATACTATACATGTCAGTGACACTGATCTGTAATTTAATTCTGTGTGTCTGTCTCCTTTCTTAAAAATTGGGACTAAATTTACTGTCTTCCACACCTCAAGTAGTCGCCCTGTTTCGGTAGATGTGTTGAAGATTGTTGTTAGTGACACACACAGCGCCTTTTCTCCTGTCAGGACCCATGGACAGATAACTGGTTCCACCGAATTTGAAGCATCTAGTTCACTTAGCAGCCTCTTCACCCCCTCCTCAGTTGTGTGTATTGTGTCCAACACTTGTTGGTGTGTCCCACCTCTCCGGCTTTCCAGAGTCCATTCTGTCTCCACTGAAATTACTTCCCTAAACCTCATGTTGTGCTCTTCACATACTTTTTGGTTGTTTCCTGTGAACTCCCCTCTTACCAATACCTGATTACCTGGTCTTTGACTGTTGTTTTCCTCCTGATGTGGCTATACAACAGCTTCGAGTCAGACTTGACTTTTGATGCTATGTCATTTTCATATTGCCGGTGGGCCTTCCTTCTTATCTGTGAATATTCGTTTTTGGCTCTTCGCCTAATCTCTTTATTTTCCAGGGCCCTTTGTCTTCTATACTTTTTCCATTCTCTAGCGCACATAGTTTTGCTCTCTCTACACCTTTGGGTGAAAGAAGCGCTTGTTCTGGTCTACCCATTATTTCTCTTTCCCTTGGGAACGAACCTTTCCTCTGCCTCCTTGCATTTTGTTATCACATATTCCATCATTTCAATTACTGATTTTTCTACCAATTCTCTTTCCCACTGAACCTCTGGGCATGAAATTCCTCTTGCCTGTGTAGTCCCCGTTTTTGTAGTTTGGCTTCTCCAGTCCTACTCTTCCTGCTTCCCTCTCCACTTGTAACTCTTCTATGTATTCGAAGCTCAGGACCACATGATCACTAGCTCCAAGGGATCTTTCATATGTGATGTTCTCAATGCCTGACTCAAGGTGAATATGAGGTCCAGTCTTGCTGGTTCATCCTGTGTATGTGTGTGTGTGTGTGTGTGTGTGTGTGTGTGTGTGTGTGTGTGTGTGTGGGCGCGTATCCACAGCGCATACATGGATCTCATCTGCACACATGGTGGCGCAACATAGTAATGAGATATCTGCGACACACATATATATGAAGATATCAACAGTGCTCAGCAGAGGTACACCTTGCTGGAGTGCGTCCACTCAAACTCATGTTCAAAATCATCAAACTGAGCAGCTGCAAGTACTTGTATTTTAATCACGGTGTAGTGCTCTTGGTTCATTTTGATACCCGAGGTACAGATTTGTACACTGCCTTAATATTCTTAGTTCAGATCTGTACACTAAATTGTTGCTCTTGGTACAGAGCTGTACCCTGCCTAATTACTTGTACAGAGGTGTGCGCATCAATGATTGCCTTTCGTTTGTAGGAGATACAGTGATGCTAGCGGTCAGTTAGCATTTCCAAAACTTAGTTACAGGCAATTGTCGCTTCCATTGCCTCATCAGTGTCCTCTGTCCCGCAGAATCACTTACCAAGCCATCAAGATCTTCACATAATCGTCACATTAAACGCTGGCTATATTCCCTTATCAGAGAACACAAGGGCCGCCAGCAGGCTCCTCTGCAATTTCAGCTAAATGCCATTCAATTTACTGCAGTTAGTAGTCATTTTCCATCCATTTCCTTGGCTCTGAGTCAGCTTGTAGTATACAGCAGTCTTCCAACTGCTCGTAGGTCACACCATACTCACCCTAGAGAACTCATGACTCACCGAGGCCACCACCATACTCACGCAGGGGATTCCTGATTCACTCAGGTCACACCATAGTCATCCAGAGGACTTCTGACTCACTCAAGTCACACTATACTCACCCAGGGGGCTCCTGACTCACCCAAGTCACACCATACTCGTCTAGGGGACTCATGACTCATCCAGGTTACATCATAATCATCTAGGGACTCCTGACTCACCCAGGTCACATCATAATCATCCAGGGAACTTTTGACTCACCCAGGTCTCACCATAATCACCCAGGGGGGTCCTAACTCCTCCAGGTCACACCATAAGAAAGCAAACTGTTTGCAACCCTCTTTTACATTTCATGAAAAGTTTACCTACGTAGTCAGTCCTCAATGAAATTTCCCTACTACTACTACTACTACTAATACTACTACTACTACTACTACTACTACTACTACTGCTGCTGCTGCTACTACTACTACTACTACTACTACTACTACTACTACTACTAATAATAATAATAATAATAATAATAATAATAATATACATTGCTAATTTTATGTTTTCATGTGAAGAATGTTGTGATGTAGGTCACGTAAAGGATGTCTGGCGGAGGTGAAGTGAAGTGACTTGCGGCACTCATGTTAAGAGTGCCAGAGAGGAAATAAAACAAGCCCATACTTGGCACAGAGATTTTATTGCACCATAAAGGTAGTGTCTACATCACATTGAAAAGAGTAATGCCTGACGTGCCACGAGGTATAACACAATATTAACAGATAACATATGTTGCAAGCGCAGCCTTCCGCTCTACCAGAAGCCTCTGTAGCTCCCAGCCTGGAGCTCTCACTCTATCAGAAGCCTCTGTAGCACACAGTCTTGTCCTTCCACTCTACCAGAAACCTCTGTAGCACACAGTCTGGTCCTTCCACTCTACCAGAAGCCTCTGTAGCACCCAGTCTGGTCCTTCCTCTCTACCAGAAACCTCTGTAGCATACAGTCTGGTCCTTCCTCTCTACCAGAAGCCTCTGTAGGACACAGTCTGGTCCATCGACACTACCAGAAGCTTCTCTACCACCCAGTCTGGTCCACCCACTCTACTAGAAACCTCTGTAGCTCCCAGCCTGGACCTCCCACTCTACCAGAAACCTCTGTCCTTCCACTCTACTAGAAGCCTTTCTAGTACACAGTCTGGTCCTTCCACTCTATCAGAAACCTCTGTAGCTCCCAACCTAGACCTCCCACTCTACCAGAAACATCTGTAGCACACAATCTGGAAGTACCACTCTACCAGAAACCTATGTAGCACACAGTCTGGTCTCACTCTACCAGAAACATCTATAGCACACAGTCTGGCCCTTGCACTCTACCAGAAGCCTCTGTAGCACCAAGTCTAGTTCTTCCACTCTTCAAGAAGCGTCTGTAGCACCCAGTCTGGTTCTTCCACTCTGCCAGAAGCCTCTGTAGCACCCAGTCTGATTCTTCCACTCTACCAGAAGCCTCTGTAGCACCAAATCTGGTCTTTCCACTCTACCAGAATCCTCTGTAGCACCCAGTCTGGTTCTTTCACTCTTCCAGAAGCCTCTGTAACACCCAATCTGGTCTTTCACTCTTTCAGAAGCCTCTGTAGCACCCAGTCTGGCTTTTTCACTCTACCATAAGTCTCTGTAGCACCCAGTGTAGTTCTTCCACTCTTCTAGTGGGACTGGTGAACCAAGGCTGGCCATGACAAGCAATGAATGTTGATTTTCCTGCTGTCCTTTCTTTCCATCTCTGTTTCTTCCTCTGATTCCACCCCACCACAACTCTGCCGTCGTCTCAGCACCAACGGACGCACTTTCCCTATATTTTTAGATTTACGGTACCGATTAACAGTGACTGAATCTGTCCGTATTGCTGACTGTTCCAGGCACTGCAAAAGCAAGTGGAACTCTCCAACATCAGACAGCAAGATTACACACGTACCTGAAGCTACCTATTACAGTCTTTTCACTAACTGTTGCGATAATCTCAGTAGTACTGCCACATATATCATATGAAAGCCAGTGAAGCTGTCGCTCACGTAAAACAGCACACGTGAATATTCCGTCACTCATAACCACCAGCAGCTGCCGCTGTTTACATATTCAAAGTGAGTTTGACGTAAGAGTGTCAACAAGTAGCAGTAGCCAATGAGGAGTTGAGGGGAGAGGCAGTAGGCGTGGCGTAAGAGAATCAACAAGGAGTAGCAACCAATGAGGAGGTGACGCGAGAGGCAGTGAGCGTGGCGCAAGAGTGTCAACAAGGAGCAGTAGCCAATGAGGAAGTGAGGGGAGAGGCAGTGGGCCGAGCTGACAGCCACAGCGGCCGCCTCCTCCTCGGTTCCTTCCTTGTGGCCATTGTGCAGAGCTGCATGTTTTTCACCTGAAATTAAGTATATTAGTTACAGGTACACATATTATCATACCTAGTAACGTGTAAATGATTTACAATAATCTGAAAACATCAGAAAAAATATATTAATACTATACTTTTTTATTAACACATCGGCCATTTCCCACTGAGGCAGGGTGTTGCATGCAAAGAGTATGTCTATTTTATTTGGAGCATGTTAACACGCTTGCGCAGCCTCAACAACCATCAAACCAGGTCGCTAAGGGTTTGACGGTTCATGGGCACCATCGTCAAATCAGAACCTAGGTTCAGCTAATCATAATGTGGATCTGGCAATTGTGAAGGTGATGTGGCTACCACTCACATTTTCACCCTTGTCATTTTCATTCTGCTGCTGGTTGAAGCACGGTTGTCTATCTTGTCTCTTGGCTATTGCTCTGCCTTGACTACTGTGGCATGCACTAATACCTATTTGCTGTACAAAGTGTATATAGTGTACATACTTCTGTTTATACTTGGCGAAGGATAATATAATTCGAAGTTATCTGCTGTGTTTATTTTGCTCCAAGCTTCTTTTTTGCACCCAGGATACAGGCCGTGATTACCTGAGTCATAATATGGGTAGCCTGTCCAAGAGCTGGAGCTGGATTTAGAGCAGGAGCTGAGCTAGAGTTGAAGCTGGAGCATGAAGTAATATCGTAGATAGCTTGCTATCTGGCACTGTATCATCTTTGCCAACGCTTCACGAATTTTGTGTCAACTTTGCATTCGCTTTCCTATGGTGAGCCTTGCTATTGTGTGAGTATTTTGCAGTTGGTTTTGCTATTGTGTGTCAGCCTTGCTATTGTATGTGTGTATTCTGCATTCGGCTTTGTTGCATGTCATCCTTGCTATCGTGTGAGTATTCTACAGTCGTACAACCATAAGCTTGAGCATGTATTGCAAATAGTGTGTTATGTTGGGGTTAATGCCACCTAGACAAGTCAGATGGTTAGTGTCTGAATTCACTTTATTAAACCTGCCCAAGTTTTCTCTGCAGCACTGTTGGCGAATTGCTCGTTTCATTCGCATTGAGTATAGAAGCACTCTTACTGCTGCACAGCTCCATTATCTTATAAGCATCAAACTTTGAGAAGAGGAGATGGCACACCAGACTTCTGTTTCTTCCTCTACAGGAACTAAGCATAGATCCCCATTGAAGTTGTTACAAACAAATGGGAGACAAGCAGCCCCTGAGCAAAACCAGCAGTCTGAAGCATTGGGGTTGTCTGGAGGGGAGTCAACTGCATTGGCACTTCAGTTAGCAAAAATCAGCCTTGAGCAGACTAGGGAACAGCGAGCATATTCCGAAGAAGAGTTTGATAGAGAGAAGGAGAGGAGACAGTTTACACAAGCTGTAAATGACTTTAGTTTGCAAATTGCAGTACAGCTCGTTCCTCGTTTCATTGAAACCGAACCTGAACAATTTTGTGAAGCATTCGAAGACTAGGCTCGAGCCTTAGGGTGGCCTGAACAGCATTGGGCATCATTGGTGCATACAGCATTGTTCGGCAAGGCAAAACAGTTTACATCAGTGTTAAATAACACTGACTTTGGTAATTATTATTTGGTGAAAACCACGGTTCTTGGTGCTTATCAATATATTTCTGCCAAGTACAGAAAGGAATTCAAGAACCAAAACTTAGTCATTGTACTTGTATATAAGCCACAGGATGCAACTTCCCAACAGTTCAAAGAACAACTGTCAAAAATTTACTCCTGTCTTGATAACTTTCCATCCCCATCCCCAAACATCTTGCTGCTTGGTGACTTAAATCTAAGACACACAAAATGGAAGAATATAGCAAATAAAGTCGTAGCAGAAATATTCCCTGGAGGTAGCTCAGATGAAAAGTCACACACACAGGAGCTGCTGAATTTCTGCAACAAACACACCCTAAGTTAGCAGATAGTGGCGCCAACAAGACTAGAGAACACACTGGACCTTATTTTCACAAATAATGAGGACCTGGTAAAGAATATAACAATGTAAAAAACAACAAATTCTGATCACAGTCTAATCGAAGTCTAGACCTGCATGCACAGGAGTCCTGATCAGCAAGATGCATACAGTTATGAGGGTACCTTTACCAAATTCAACTTCAACAACAAGAGCATCATCTGGGATCAGGTAAACTATGCCCTAAATGAAACATGCTGGGAGGATATCTTAAATTAAATGGACCCTAACCAATGCCTTGAAAAGATCACCCTCCTGGTAGTTGAAGTATGTTCAAGGTATATTCCTATAAGACAAAAGAAAAGAAGAAGTAAACTGGAGAGAGAGAGATGCTCCCTCTACAGGAGAGGACGAAGAATCACTGAGCTCCTCAATAATGCCAGATTATCTGATACACAGAAGGAAGTGCCAACCAGGGAAGTGGAAAATATTGAGCTGAAGGTAAAGGACTCATACAGGATCCAGGAGAGACAAGAGGAGCTAAAAGCAATTAATGAAATTGAAAGAAATTCGAAATATTTCTTTTCATATGCCATAAACAAGTCAAAAACCACTTCTAGTATAGGGTCCCTGCTCAGACAAGATGGATCCTACACAGACGACAACAAAGAAATGAGCGAGATACTGAAATTGCAGTATGACTCAGAGTTCAGCGAGCCACTAACCAGTTTAAAGATAGACAATCCAAACAATTTTTTCATGAATGAGCCTCAAAACCCTGCCAATGTAGGCCAGATTTATGACATAACCCTAACTCTACTAGACTTTGAGAAAGCCATCGGCGACATGCCCATGCACTCAGCCCCAGGCCCAGACTCGTGGAACTCAGTGTTCATTAAAAAGTGCAAGAAACCTCTCTCACAGGCTCTAAGTATGCTATGGAGAAGGAGCTTAGACAGAGGCGAGATTCCACAGTCACTAAAAACAACAGATATAGCCCCACTCCATAAAGGTGGCAGCAAAGCAGTAGCTAAGAACTATAGGCCAATAGCTTTAACGTCCCATATCATAAAAATCTTTGAAAGAGTTCTAAGAAGCAGGATAGCAAACCACCTGGACTCCCAAAAATTGGACAACCCAGGGCAACATGGGTTCAGAGCAGGTCGCTCCTGCCTTTCGCAACTGCTTGATCACTATAATATGGTCCTAGATGCACTGGAAAACAAACAGAATGCGGATGTAGTATACACAGACTTTGGAAAAGTCTTTGACAAGTACGACAATGGTGTAATAGCACACAAAATGCGTGCTAAAGGGATAAATGGCAAAGTAGGCAGATGGATCTTTGTGAGGGAAAAGTTCAATAGATAGGAGTAGCGATGGAGTATATAGTAACAATAGTTTCATTGCCGGCTACTTGTTAAGGTAGGGTAAGTCAAGCACACGCTATTCCCGCCTTTTTTACCCCACCCCGAAAGTCATAGTTTGATTGCCGGCTGCTTGTTAAGGTAGGGTCAGTCTAGCTCCCGCTATCCCTTCCCCTCCTTCCCCCCCCCCGAAAGGTGACGTGTGGGGCTCCGGTCCAAACAGTAATCACTAAACTCACAGCTCCCAGCACTACTGTAAGTACATGCCTGCCTTGTATTCTAGTGGATTTATTGGTCGAAAGCTTCACTTTTGACCAATAATAAACTTAGTCCTTTCAGTCTTGCTCTAGGTTGACTGTTGTAATAATCACCACATCTTTTAGGTATTGTACTTATCATGGAGAGTGATTTCTTAAGCAGTGGGTAACCTGTCTATCTTTCCAGCTTGGATGACAGAGAGGGTCACCTGCCAATCAACGAGTAGAATTGGAGATGGACTAACGTCCTGAGACTTCCCCTTTTTGGATTTAATTACCTGTGCACCTGTGTGAAATTGCAGGACGTAACCCCTCATCATTACAGTGGTAAAGAACCTACTTTCCTGTCATCGGGATAGAATACTCACGGCTATTCTGTGAAGAACGAGCCGGTGTGTTGTCATCAACACCTGTGACCCCCCCCCACATCATCGGCAACGGCTACGATTTCAACAACACGCAGTGTCACCAGCACCAGACACCCAAGTTTTATATTAGTGTTGAATTCAGTTAACATTTATATTTTTCATTTTTCATTTTCTTTAATGTAGGATCAATATTTCATATTTAAGTGTTTTATATTTTATATTTTCTAAATAATAAAGTGTTTATGTTTGTCAGTTTTTATTCTTTTTCTATACATTAATTTTCCTGAGGAGGAGCCAGCTTTGGTAATACTGTCTGAAGTTGTTACAGGGCTGAGTAAGCCTTCACTAGTGGCGACCTTGCCAGGATCAACTCGATTGAATCAAGATTCAACTCCCTCTCGAATCTACCATTGGAACTTCAACGCCGCATACCACAGACGGTTACCACCAGCCATGAGTAATCATTCTCTATGGTAGGACTACAGTACAGGTATTTAAAAGATTTGGTGATTGTTATAGCCCGTAATGCTATGCATAGTATAAGTGGCTTTGGCATGCTGCTCTTATCTGTATTTTTTGTACCTCTGTATGTGTGCTCAAATTGGAAATAAATAAATAAATAAATAAATAAATAAATAAATTTATTGTAAGTCAAGTCAGGCAGGATATAATTTTTAATTCTGCCACCTTTTTGTTCGAGCTTGAAGCACTTTGGAGGATTAGACTCTAGGGACCCGAGATTTTCCAGTGACAATTTGTTTCATTGAGCTCTTTATTTTATCAAGGGAACTGTCGTTGGACACTCTTGATTTGTTGGTGAGAAGATTGGATGGTCAAGGGACCCCATTCTACTTACTGTTTGCTCGGAGCCGGCATAGAACCTTTCGTTTTCATTAATACATATTGTTTAATTGAAGTAGGGATCGAGCCCTCTGATTTATTTACAGTTTGAGCGGAGCAGGAATTGAACCCTCCGTTTTCGTTAATACCCATTTCATTTTCCCCTGGTAGTTTAAGTTATTCTTGCAAATATGGAGGAATACCAGTTTTGGATGAACGCTGGAAGTTAGGAATAACAGGGAAAAATTTAGAATCTTTCATTAGTGCTGAGATCCAGGAAAGACTTGAAAGAGAGAGAATTGAGAGAGAAGAAAGACAGTTAGAAAGGGAAAGGGAAGAGAAAAAGGAGAGAGAGAGAATTGAGAGAGAAATCCAAGAAAGACAGAAAGAGAGAAAGAAGACAAAAAGGAGCGTGATATACTTGATCGTGAGGAGAGAGCTAGAGTAAGTGAGGAACAAGCTAAAATACGTGAGGAACAAGCTAAGATACGTGAGGAACAGGTTAAATTAAGAGAACTTGAGGAAAGAGCAAAGGATAGAGAAGTTGAGGAAAAAGCTAGAGAACTTGAGTTAATAGAGAGAGAAAAGGATCACGAGCTCGAAAAATCTCGCCTTGAATTAGAGAATAAAAAGTTAACTTTTACACAACAACAATTAGAGGAAGGAGTAATGGAACAACGTGCAGTCAGTGCACATATACCAACACCTAATTTACCTCCCTTCACAGAGGGGGAAGACATAACTTCATACATTATCAGGTTTGAAAATACTGCTACCCTCTGTGAATGGCCTGCTGACACCTGGGCTACCAGGTTAGGAATGTTATTTTCTGGTACAGCCTTGAATATCTATGCAACTTTGTCGCAGGATATCATATGTAATTATAACCTACTGAAGAAGGCAATCCTTAAAGCATATAAAAAAACCACTAATTCTTTCAGGAAAGATTTCAGGTATGCCACCTTACAGCATGGCCAGAACTTTCAGCAGTTACAGGTAACACTCTTTTGTTTGTTCGACTTTTGGATAGAGAGTTCAGGAATTGATCGCAGTTATGAATCTCTTAGAGACTTCATGGTTGCTGACCAGTTCCTGACAGCTCTTCCCCATCAGATACGAACATTCATCAGAGAACGTAACCTGATTAAAGCTGAGGAAGTTGCTGAGGCTGCTGACCTGTATGCTGAGGCTCACAATTCCTATAAAGACCTAAAGGGATCGAACCCTAAGGGCAAGGGTTCATCAGACCTTAAGAAATCAAAGCCTCTAGTGGAAAGTAAAATGACTTCTTTTATTCCTGTTTGTCATTTGTGTGGTGTTAAGGGACATAAACGTCCAGATTGTCCTTCTAAGAAGGTCCAAAAAGTTGGAAGATGTTTTAAAGACTGTAATGACCAAGCACCCTTCTGTTCAGGAACAGTTAATGGACTTAATGTATCTACTATTTTACGAGACACTGGATGCACATGTATAGTCATTTCTGATAAGCTGTTCCCTAACCTTAAAGAAACTCATTCCTCTGCTACACTTTCAGACTATTTGGGCCATACGGACACTTTTCCTACCATCCGTTGTTACATTAGGTCTAAATGGTTCACAGGTTGGTCTGAAGCCGTATTAGCTCCCATCACTTCTTGCTCCGTACTAATAGGTAATGTAAAAGGTGCCATTCTTCCTTCTGAGGTTGACCTTTCATCACCAAAGATGGACATAGGTGTTTCAGATCCTCTTTCTGTAGAGTCAGAGAAGCCCCTTGAAAGTTCAGATGAGACAATGTCTCGTGAGATTCATGTGGGATTAAAAACCAGTGACGCTACTCTCGAAAGCGAGGTAGTAGGATCACCGGTTCACTTATTAGATGAAAGTGAAGATATCACCTCCGTTACTATAAATGTCTTGACTAGGGCTCAGACCAAAGCCCAGGCTTCTCCTACTGTCCATCCTTTGATTTTCCCTGACTTTAAGCCTTTAGACATATCGAAGGACTCCTTTGTCAATTTACAACGTAATTGCCCTTCTCTTCAGAAGTGCCATAATGCCGCTAAACAAAATCAAGTTATCCAAAGGAAAAACTTTTCATATAAATTTGAATATATAAAAGGTATCTTGTACAAGTCAGTACTGAAATTAAATTCAGATGAGATAGACTATTCCATCTTAGTTGTTCCAAGTCAATGCAGAGAGACTGTTCTTAAAATGGCTCATGACCTGCCAGTGGCCGGACATTTCTCGCATCGTCAAACCTTAAATAAAATTAGGGAAACCTATTTTGGGCCAAAAATGTCCTCAGATGTCACTACCTATTGTAGATCGTGTAAAGTTTGCCAACTGTCATCCTCCCGAGGTACCAGGCGAGTATTTATGGTCAAAATGCCAGTCTTTACGGTACCTTTTGAAAGAGTAGCTATTGACATCGTTGGTCCTTTATCTCCACTTTCATCTGGGGGACATAGATATATATTAACATTAGTTGATTATGCTTCGAGCTTCCCTGAAGCCGTTCCCTTAAAAACCATAACTACTACAGAGGTGGCTGAAGCCCTTTTGTCCATCTTCTCCAGAGGGGGCATCCCTAGAGAAATTTTGTCTGACCGTGGGACACAATTCACATCTGACTTAATGCAACATCTATACCAACTTCTGGGAGTGAAGCCTCTCTTCACCACACCCTATCATCCCAGCTGTAATGGGAGGATTGAGCGCCAGCATTCGATTCTCAAGTCCATTTTAAGGAAACTTTGCTCCCTTAAACCTAAGGAGTGGCATCGTTACCTACCCTGTGCTTTGTTTGCCATGAGGGAAGTTCCCAGTGATTCTTTGGGGTTTTCACCTTTTGAACTTCTCTATGGTAGACAGGCCAGAGGCCCATTGTCCATCCTTCATGACTTATGGACTAATGAGGTGGTGAATGCTGAGGTTCAGTCTTCTTACCAGTTTCTCCTTGAACTTAGATCCAAACTTGAGGAGACCTCTGACATAGTTTCGAAAAACTTAAGTTTGTCAATGGACCAGTACAAAACCTATTTTGATTCCAAAAGTCAGAGGAGAAGTTTTAAAGTAGGGGATGAAGTTCTTGTACTTTTGCCGATCAAGTCAAATAAATTATTAGTAGCATGGAAAGGTCCATATAAAGTATTAAAAATTTGTGGGAAAGTTGACTACCTCATAGAAGTCAAGGGGAAACCTAAGCTTTATCATATCAACATCCTTAAGAAATATTACCGAAGAAATTCGGTTAACTGCCTTAATAACTTTGACTTAGTTTTTCCACACGAACTTGATACGAAAACTGAAGAATGTAAGGTGTGCATAATTGACACCTCTAACTTAGACTATGATGAAGAACTACATGACTTGGTGACTCTTGACCACTCGGACGCAACCAACATTAATATTAATAAATCTTTGGATGACCATAAGAGTCATGAACTACTTCAATGTGCGAGTAACTTTTCAGACGTCTTTACTGATATTCCAGGTGTTACCTCCACGGTAGTCCATAAGATTGACTTAGTGACGGACAATCCTATCAAACGAAAATTATACCCAGTTCCAGTTCATCTTAGGGATGCATTTGACCGAGAGGTAGACAAATTATTAAAACTAAAGATCATTGAACCTTCAGTATCTTCATATTGTTCACCAGTAGTCATGGTTAAGAAGGAGGATAATTCATATAGACTTGCTATTAACTTCAGAGGCCTTAATGCTATAACTCGGTGGGATGCTGAGCCTATGCCCTTAATAGATAGCAATCTACACAAATTTTATGGCTCTTCCTTCTTTTCAGAGATTGATATTGCGCAGGCATATCATCAAGTAATGTTAGATCCTTCTTCTAAGCAGTACACCGCTTTTCCTACACACCAAGGACTGATGCAATATAGAACTATGCCCTTCGGTTTGGTAACTGCCTGTGCTACCTACGTGAGACTGATGAGAAAGTTCTTGGGTAATATGCCAAATGTTTCAGTTTATTTTGATAACATTTACGTAATGACATCCATGTGGGGCGAACATATCCAAACATTAACATCAGTTTTGCGTAGGTTACGCTCACATGGCCTCACTGCCAAGCCGAAGAAATGCTTTCTTGGGTATAACAAGATTAGATATCTTGGACTGATACTTTCTAATAACTCTCTGCAGCCTCTCCCCAGTAAGATCAAAGCTTTATTAGAATTTAAATTCCCCGAAACCAAGAAGCTCATGCGTAGCTTTCTTGGTTCTGTAAATTTTTATGCACGGTTTATCCCAAACCTTACTGATCTTACAGGCATCTTATCTGACTTCCTTAAAAAGTCTGTGAAGGAACCTCTTGAACTTTCCGACGTAGCTTGGGAAAAGTTTAATGAGATTAAAAGTATCTTTTCGAGACCCTATACTTAAGATTCCAGATATTAATAAAACATTTTGTTTAAGAACTGATGCCTCCAATACTGGCTTAGGTGCGGTGTTACTACAATACCATGATAGTACTCCCTTCCCTGCATGCTTCCTAAGCCGAAACTCCTTCCCGCAGAAATGAGATACTCCACCATAGAAAAGGAATGTTTGGCCCTTGTGTGGGGTATCTCCAAACTTAAATTTTATTTGCTGGGAAAATAATTCATTTTAGAAACGGACCACAAACCTTTGATATACCTAGAAACTTTTAAAGGAACCAACAGTCGCCTCTTGAGGTGGACATTGGCACTCCAGGCTTTTAAGTTCCATATTGTGAATATCGATGGTTCATCCAATTATTTCTCTGACTGGTTAAGTCGTGACAGTCAGTAGAAGATTTGTTGCCTTATGCAACTTCCACATGTTAGAACTTTTTCCTTGCCTATTCTTCTTATACTCCTTGACTATAAGTCTTGGTATGGGGGAGTGTGAGGGAAAAGTTCAATAGATAGGAGTAGCGATGGAGTATATAGTAACAATAGTTTCATTGCCGGCTACTTGTTAAGGTAGGATAAGTCAAGCTCCCGCTATTCCTGCCTTTTTTCCCCCACCCCGAAAGTCATAGTTTGATTGCCGGCTGCTTGTTAATGTAGGGTCAGTCTAGCTCCCGCTATCCCTTCCCCTCCTTCCCCCCCCCCCGAAAGGTGACGTGTGGGGCTCCGGTCCAAACAGTAATCACTAGACTCACAGCTCCCAGCACTACTGTAAGTACATGCCTGCCTTGTATTCTAGTGGATTTATTGGTTGAAAGCTTCACTTTTGGCCAATAATAAACTTAGCCCTTTCAGTCTTGCTCTAGGTTGACTGTTGTAATAATCACCACATCTTTTAGGTATTGTACTTATCATGGAGAGTGATTTCTTAAGCAGTGGGTAACCTGTCTATCTTTCCAGCTTGGATGACAGAGAGGGTCACCTACCAATCAACGAGTAGAATTGATGGAGATGGACTAAAGTCCTGAGACTTCCCCTTTTTGGATTTAATTACCTGTGCACCTGTGTGAAATTGCAGGACGTAACCCCTCATCATTGCAGCGGTAAAGAACCTACTTTCCTGCCATCGGGATAGAATACTCACGGCTATTCTGTGAAGAACGAGCCGGTGTGTTGTCATCAACACCTGTGACCCCCCCCCCCACATCATCGGCAACGGCTACGATTTCAACAACACGCAGTGTCACCAACACCAGACACCCAAGTTTTATATTAGCGTTGAATTTAGTTATCATTTATATTTTTTATTTTTCATTTTATTTAATGTAGGATCAATATTTCATATTTAAGTGTTTTATATTTTATATTTTCTAAATAATAAAGTGTTTATGTTTGTCAGTTTTTATTCTTTTTCTATACATTAATTTTCCTGAGGAGGAGCCAGACTTGGTAATACTGTCTGAAGTTGTTACAGGGCTGAGTAAGCCTTCACAATCTTCAACTTTCTAATCAATCGCACACAAAGAGTAGTGGTAAACAGAGTTAAATCAGATGCTGCCATAGTGAAGAGCTCTGTCCCACAAGGCACAGTACTCACACCTATCCTGTTCCTTATTCTCATATCAGACAAAGACAGAGATATAAACCACAGCACTGTATCATCTTTTGCAGCAGACGATACTAGGATCTGCATGACAGTGTCATCCATTGAGGACACGGCAAAGCTCCAAGAAGATATAAATCAAGTTTTCCAATGGGCAACAGAGAACAATATGATGTTCAATGAAGACAAATTCCAACTAACCCGTTAAGGAAAACTGGAGGAAAGAATAACTAGGACTGAGTATACTACAAACTCCAATCACACAATAGAGCAGAAAAGTAATGTGAAGGACCTGGGTGTGGTAATGTCTGAAGACCTCACCTTCAAGGATCACAACAATGCCACTATCACATCTGCTAGGAAACTGATAGGATGGATATTGAGAACATTCAAGACAAGAGATACTAAGCCAATGATGATCCTTTTAAAATCACTTATTCTCTCTACGCTGGAATACTGCTGTACATTGACATCCCCATTCAATGCAGGTGAAATTGCAGAATTAGAGAATGTACAGAGAACCTTTACTGCACGTATAAGTTCCATCAAACACCTTAATTACTGGGAGCGCCTGGAAGCACTTGACTTGTACTCACTAGAGCGCTGGCGAGAGAGATGTATCATAATAATGTACACCTGGAAGATTCTAGAGGGACTGGTCCCTAATATGCACACACCAATCACTCCATACGAAAGCAAAAGACTTGGCAGGCGATGCAACATACCCCCAATGAAAAGTAGGGACGTCACTGGTACACTAAGAGAAAACACAATAAGTGTCCGGGGCCTCCCACCTGCAATAAGGGGCATTACGGGAAGACACCTGGTTGTCTTCAAGAGTGAGCTGGACAGATACCTAAAGACGGTGCCGGATCAGCCGGGCTGTGGTTCGTATGTTGGATTGCGTGCGGCCAGCGGTACCAGCCTCGTTGATCAGGCCCTGATCCACCGGGAGACCTGGTCGTGGACAGGGCCGCGGGGGCGTTTAGATCCGGAATACCCTCCAGGTAGCCTCCAGGTAGGCAGACAACAGCTGGGTCAGTCTTATGTTGACTTTGTAAGACAGCAGCCCAAAGCCTTTATCAAGGCAAGTGGTGTCGCTGACTTTGGGGAGCTGGTATAACTAATATTGGTGGATAACCTGCTTGAGTCTGTGGGACCAGAGGTTCGAGTCTTCCTGCAAGATCATTTGTTAACCACTACATTGCAGGCAGCCAGGTTGGCTGATACTTTTGAAACTAACCGCTCCTTGTCCAAGCGGTCTAATCTCTCTCTCTTTTCATCAGCCTTGCATGAGCAGATGTCATCAAAGAAGAACTCATGATTGGAGGATGAAGTGCCAGGATGAAGGAGAACGACGACATCAGCCAACTAAGTCACCTGGTGAGCCATGTCAACCAACTCATGGCCAACCTGGTGATCCACGACATCAGTACCCAGAGTGGTGCCAGCCACAACGTCAGCAAGGAACTAAGATCAATAAGGAGGTAGTATGTTACCACTGTAATTATTCAGGTCATATCAGGCCTAACTGCCTGAACAAACCCCAGCCATTAAGGAAAATTTATAAAGTCCCAAGTAGTATGATCCTGAAAGAAGTAGAAAAGGGGATGGCCCCTTATTATAGTAATTGTCAGATATCCCTTCAGGAAAATTCAAAGAAAACTGAAGTCAGAAACTTCAGGGATACTGGAACATATTGCTCACTTATAAGAGAGGGAGTGTTTTCCCTTTCTGAGCACACCTCATTACAATCCTCCATTCTTTTAGAAGCACAAATAACCCGCACATAAAAGAGAGAAGCTTACGACGACGTTTCGGTCCGACTTGGACCATTGACAAAGTCACACTAACAGAGGTGGAGCAGGACAGCTATATATAGGCAGGAAGAGGTGGAGGTAGTAGTAGTAGTAGTAGTAGTAGTACAAGAATTGTATATAATACCGACAGGATGAAATGACACATGCACAACACCCGGGCATCCCCACCGTAGACGTTTCGCCATCCAGCCAGCCACTGGATGGCGAAACGTCCACAACAAAGACAACCAGACGCCGCACATGTATCTTAATTTCATCAGTAGTTGTAGAAGAAGAAGAAGAAGAGGTAGTAGTAGTGGTAGTGGTAGAAGTGGGAAATAAGGAAGACGAGCCAGTCAAATACAAAGGAAGGGGAGCACTGCAAGAGAGCTAGAAACCCACAGAGGGAGAGCAAGCGCACCGAGGTGCGTGAAAGGGGAAGCGGTGAAATAAAATAAATGAAGAAGGAACAGAAACACGAGACAGGAGAGAGAAAGACAACCCAGAGGAGAAAAGGAGAGAGGAAAGGGGAAGAGAAAGAAGAAAAAGAAGAAGAAGAAGAAGAAGAAGAAGAAGAAGAAGAAGAAGAAGAAG
Source organism: Cherax quadricarinatus (assembly GCF_038502225.1). NCBI lineage: Eukaryota > Metazoa > Arthropoda > Malacostraca > Decapoda > Parastacidae > Cherax > Cherax quadricarinatus. The sequence continues at coordinate 9,848,159 of NC_091293.1, read as the reverse complement.
AAGAAGAAGAAGAAGAAGAAGAAGAAGAAGAAGAAGAAGAAGAAATGAGGATTCAGGTTAAGTCACGGGTGTTCTGAAGTTTGGAGCATTTTACAATGTAGTGGGAGAGGAAGGCATCTACAGAGACGATGCCAGGGCTAAGGTTCATACAAGGAAAGTTGTGTATTAGAGAGGATTCAACTAAACGGCGACTGTTCGAGTTGGAAGTAGGGAAGACAGTTTTAGCAGAAGACCAGTCAAAAGGATGGCTATGATCTCTGACGTGACAGAAAAGAGCATTGTTAGTGTCGGCAAGCCTAACACTATTTTTGTGCTCCCTAAGTCTGTCAGAAAGAGATCGACCAGTTTCTCCGAAGTATTAAAGAGGACAGGAGGAGCAAGAAATAGAGTAGACACCAGGAACATCTGTAGAGGGAGGAGAGGTATGAACGAGATTAGTGCGAAGAGTGTTAGTCTGGCGGAAGGTAAGCTTGATGTCTAAGGGACGGAGAGAATTGTTGAGATTAGAAAGACCGGAAATGTAGGGAAGGCAGAGGATTGAAGAGTTCCCATGAGTAGAGAGTTTGGGAGAGAAGAAATTGCGTTTAGCACGTGAGAGGGCAGAGTCTATGAAATGGGAAGGGTAGCCAAGACGGGAGAACGAATTATGAAGAGTGGAAATTTCTGCTGGAAGGAACTGAGGATCACAGATGCGGAGGGCACGGAGAAAGAGGGAGATAAGAACACTTTTCTTGACAGGGGAAGCATGATAGGAAAAGTAGTGAATGTACATGCCACTGTGCATAGGTTTACGGTAAACGGAAAAGGAAAAACCTGTATCTGAGCGGTGGACATGGACATCAAGGAAAGGAAGTAAGGAATTAGATTCCCATTCAGCTTTAAACTTAATGGAAGGGGCAAGATTGTTAAGAGCTTCAAGAAAAGGTTGGAAGAGACTGGAGTCATGAGGCCACAGAGCAAAGATGTCATCCACATAGCGGAGCCAGAGTGAAGGTTGCACATCGAGGGTAGGAAGAAGAACAGTCTCGAAGTATTCCATGTAAAGATTAGCAAGGACAGGAGAGAGAGGAGAGCCCATAGCGACACCGAAGGTTTGAGAATAATATTTCCCTTGGAAGGAAAAGGAGTTAGAGTCCACACAGAGGCGGATCAGATCAAGAAAGACATCAGTGGGGATAGGGAGATGAAGAAACCCTTCATGGGCCTTCTCTCTAAGGAAATCAAGGACATCATCAAGAGGGACATTGGTGAAGAGGGACTCAACGTCAAGACTAAGCATCTTACAGGTTGGGAGAGAGCGAACCCGTTCAATGAAGTCTTGAGAGTGACGGAGGTGGGCAGGAGAAAAAGTACCAAGAAAGGGAGTGAGGGTTTTGGCCAGCCAAGAAGCAAGAGAATAAGAGACAGAACCTCTAGAGGATATGATAGGACGAAGAGGAATATCAGGTTTATGAGTTTTGGGAAGGCCATAGAAATAGGGAAGAGAGGGACAGATGACACGAAACCGTTGAACAAGGTCAAAGTCAGGAGGACAGAGGTCGGAGAGAGTCCTTAGTTTTTTGTTGAAAGTTCTCTTGATGCGATCAAGAGGGTTGGAAACGAGAGGAGTGTAGGTGCGTGAGTCAGAGAGCAAGACATCAGCTTTACGGAGGTAATCCTCGCGATCAAGGAAAACTACCGAATTACCAAAACCAAGAAGTTCAAGCTCATATTGAGAGAGTGAGACAGAAGACAGATTAGTAACATAGTCAGTGAGGGAGAATTTAGACCAAGGGCTAGCTGAGATGAGACGTTGAAGTTGATGCCTTCTTTACTCTCCGTCAACGTCAACGTGCTCTCTTTGCGGCTCTACCACAGGATCTCTGTAACCTTCTCTCTACCATTGCCTTTGACACTGCTCGCCTGAATGCACAAATTCATTTTTCCAAACTACAATATAAGCATCAACGTCTCATCTCAGCTAGCCCTTGGTCTAAATTCTCCCTCACTGACTGTGTTACTAATCTGTCTTCTGTCTCACTCTCTCAATATGAGCTTGAACTTCTTGGTTTTGGTCTTTCCTTTGCCACTTCGCCTACTCCTCGCTCTGGTATTTCCCTGATTAGCTCTTTTGATTCCTTTCGTCAATCTCGCTTCCGTAATCTTCCTGACTTGTCCACTTTTCGTGGTGCTCTCCTTCCTGCTCTTGTTAGTCTGTTTTCCAAGAATCACCACCTTCCACGCCGTTACCAACTTGCCCTTTCTTCTCTTAAATCTAACACTAACATTGTCATACTATCTTCTGACAAAGGTAATTCGGTAGTTATCCTTGATCGCGAGGATTACCTCCGTAAAGCTGATGTCTTGCTCTCTGACTCACGCACCTACACTCCTCTCGTTTCCAACCCTCTTGATCGCATCAAGAGAACTTTCAACAAAAAACTAAGGACTCTCTCCGACCTCTGTCCTCCTGACTTTGACCTTGTTCAACGGTTTCGTGTCATCTGTCCCTCTCTTCCCTATTTCTATGGCCTTCCCAAAACTCATAAACCTGATATTCCTCTTCGTCCTATCATATCCTCTAGAGGTTCTGTCTCTTATTCTCTTGCTTCTTGGCTGGCCAAAACCCTCACTCCCTTTCTTGGTACTTTTTCTCCTGCCCACCTCCGTCACTCTCAAGACTTCATTGAACGGGTTCGCTCTCTCCCAACCTGTAAGATGCTTAGTCTTGACGTTGAGTCCCTCTTCACCAATGTCCCTCTTGATGATGTCCTTGATTTCCTTAGAGAGAAGGCCCATGAAGGGTTTCTTCATCTCCCTATCCCCACTGATGTCTTTCATGATCTGATCCGCTTCTGTGTGGACTCTAACTCCTTTTCCTTCCAAGGGAAATATTATTCTCAAACCTTCGGTGTCGCTATGGGCTCTCCTCTCTCTCCTGTCCTTGCTAATCTTTACATGGAATACTTCGAGACTGTTCTTCTTCCTACCCTCGATGTGCAACCTTCACTCTGGCTCCGCTATGTGGATGACATCTTTGCTCTGTGGCCTCATGACTCCAGTCTCTTCCAACCTTTTCTTGAAGCTCTTAACAATCTTGCCCCTTCCATTAAGTTTAAAGCTGAATGGGAATCTAATTCCTTACTTCCTTTCCTTGATGTCCATGTCCACCGCTCAGATACAGGTTTTTCCTTTTCCGTTTACCGTAAACCTATGCACAGTGGCATGTACATTCACTACTTTTCCTATCATGCTTCCCCTGTCAAGAAAAGTGTTCTTATCTCCCTCTTTCTCCGTGCCCTCCGCATCTGTGATCCTCAGTTCCTTCCAGCAGAAATTTCCACTCTTCATAATTCGTTCTCCCGTCTTGGCTACCCTTCCCATTTCATAGACTCTGCCCTCTCACGTGCTAAACGCAATTTCTTCTCTCCCAAACTCTCTACTCATGGGAACTCTTCTATCCTCTGCCTTCCCTACATTTCCGGTCTTTCTAATCTCAACAATTCTCTCCGTCCCTTAGACATCAAGCTTACCTTCCGCCAGACTAACACTCTTCGCACTAATCTCGTTCATACCTCTCCTCCCTCTACAGATGTTCCTGGTGTCTACTCTATTTCTTGCTCCTCCTGTCCTCTTCAATACTTCGGAGAAACTGGTCGATCTCTTTCTGACAGACTTAGGGAGCACAAAAATAGTGTTAGGCTTGCCGACACTAACAATGCTCTTTTCTGTCACGTCAGAGATCATAGCCATCCTATTGACTGGTCTTCTGCTAAAACTGTCTTCCCTACTTCCAACTCGAACAGTCGCCGTTTAGTTGAATCCTCTCTAATACACAACTTTCCTTGTATGAACCTTAGCCCTGGCTTCGTCTCTGTAGATGCCTTCCTCTCCCACTACATTGTAAAATGCTCCAAACTTCAGAACACCCGTGACTTAACCTGAATCCTCATTTCTTCTTCTTCTTCTTCTTCTTCTTCTTCTTCTTCTTCTTCTTCTTCTTCTTCTTCTTCTTCTTCTTCTTCTTCTTCTTCTTCTTCTTCTTTTTCTTCTTCCTCTTCCCCTTTCCTCTCTCCTTTTCTCCTCTGGGTTGTCTTTCTCTCTCCTGTCTCGTGTTTCTGTTCCTTCTTCATTTATTTTATTTCACCGCTTCCCCTTTCACGCACCTCGGTGCGCTTGCTCTCCCTCTGTGGGTTTCTAGCTCTCTTGCAGTGCTCCCCTTCCTTTGTATTTGACTGGCTCGTCTTCCTTATTTCCCACTTCTACCACTACCACTACTACTACCTCTTCTTCTTCTACTACAACTTCTGATGAAATTAAGACACATGTGCGGCGTCTGGTTGTCTTTGTTGTGGACGTTTCGCCATCCAGTGGCTGGCTGGATGGCGAAACGTCTATGGTGGGGATGCCCGGGTGTTGTGCATGTGTCATTTCATCCTGTCGGTATTATATACAATTCTTGTACTACTACTACTACTACTACTACTACTACCTCCACCTCTTCCTGCCTATATATAGCTGTCCTGCTCCACCTCTGTTAGTGTGACTTTGTCAATGGTCCAAGTCGGACCGAAACGTCGTCGTAAGCTTCTCTCTTTTATGTGCGGGTTATTTGTGTATCGTTCCAGTCACGGTATTGTGCCTTTTTGTTATTTATTCTTTTAGAAGCTTTTGGAGGAGCAGTGTTTTCTGTCTCTTTACATATAATATATGTGCAGAGTAAATATTACACTGGATATTTGACTGTAGTCGTTTCTGATGGATTTCCTATGAAAGATTACATGTCCAGATCCTATAATGACTAATTCTTCTCCAGAGTTGGCCATAACTCGGGCAAAATCCCAAGGGTTCTCTGATAAGAATGCTAACCTATCCTTGGACAACTCTGATCTTGGAATAGCCAATTCGTTTTACAAGGAAAACTGGCCAAGGCCTCGTAAATTTAGTGAACAGACCCGGATCAAGCCTTCCTATTCCAGGGTTGCAGGATTGCCAGATGTCTCTGTTTCCATGCTCGAGGGACTGTCCTTTCGAGAGGAACAACATAAAGACCCTTCATCGAATTTTGCTTTTCAGGCAGCAATGGGTAAATCCTTCTCAAATCTGATGAATAGTTTTGAAAACCGACAAGTTGAAGAATTGAGACACGTTTCTTCAATATAGATTCCCATATGTTGCATAACTGCCTCAATTCTTCACCTTCCCAGATCACCTAGTCCAATATAAAATTAAAAACGATTTCTTAATCTGCACTGAGACCGGTAAGAAGATGAAGGGAAGGCAAAAGACAGACAGGTTAGTAGTTCCAAAAAAGTTTAGACCACATATGCTGAATATAGGTCATAACTCTTCATTAGGAGGCCACTGAGGAATTACTAAAACCCTGTATAAAATATTAAAAGATTTCTTTTGGCCAAAGTTAAGGCAGGATGTGAAGAATCATATCAGCTGTTGTAGAGAATATCAGCAAGTAGGGAAACCTGAACACCCCATTAAACCTGCACCTCTCCATCCTATACCTGCCGATGGAGAACCTTTTACAGAGTTAATCATAGACTGTGTAGGTCTACTACTTAAGTCCAAATCTGGGAATCAGTACTTATTTACCATTACTAGATACACAGAAGCAATTTCCATGCGCAGTATCAATACTAAAGCAATTCTTAAAGCTTTAACTAAGTTTATTTCTTGCTTTGGCATTTCTAAATCTATTCAAAGTGATCAAGGTACTAACTTCACTGCCAAAGCATTGAGGGAAGCATTAACTAATTTAGGGATAATCCACAACTTATCCACTGCCTATCATCCTCAGTCCCAAGGCGCCTTGGAAAGCTTCCATCAGACGTTAAAAACCACGATGAGAACTTTTTGTATGCATTTTCCTTCAGACTGGGATGAATCACTACCTTCGTTGCTGTTTTCAATAAGGGAAACTGTGCAAGTGTCAACCGGGTCTAGTCCGTTTGAGCTGATCTTTGGGCACAATGTACGAGGTCCTCTTCGGGTGCTCAAGGAAGGATGGATGGGAGAAGATGCCTGGAGTATACCTGGAGTTTACCTGGAGAGGGTTTCGGGGATCAACGCCTCCCCGGCTCGGTCTGAGACCAGACCTCACTGTGGATCAGGATCTGATCAACCAGGGTGTTACTGCTGGCAGCACGCAAACTGACATACAAACCACAACCTGGTTGATCAGGTACTGGCTTTATGTGCCTGTCCAGTGCCTTCTTAAAGGCAGCCAGGGGTCTATCGGCACTCCCCCTTATTTATGCTGGTAGGCAGTTGAACAGTCTTGGGCCCCGGACACTTACTGTGTAGTCTCTCAGTGTACTCGTGGCGTCCCTGCTTTTGATTGGGGGACTGTTGCATTTCCTGCCGAGTCTTTTGCTTTCATAGGGAGTGATTTTCGTGTGCAGGTTTGGTACCAATCCCTCCAGGACCTTCCAAGTGTATATTATCATGCATCTCTCTCTCGCCTGCATTCCAGGGAATACAGATCAAGAACCTTCAACCGTTCCCAGTAGTTTAGGTGCCTTATCGCACTTATGTGTGCCGTGAAAGTTCTTTGTACACTCTCCAGGTCTGCAATGTTGCCAGCCTTGAAGGGGACCGTTAGTGTACAGCAGTATTCCAGCCTGGAAAGCACAAGCGATTTGAAGAGAATCATCATAGGCTTGGCGTCCCCAGTTTCGAAGGTTCTCATTATCCATCCAATCATTTTCTTAGCAGATGAGTGAGGTAGATACATTGTTGTGGTCTTTGAAGGTGAGATCCTCTGACATTATCATTATCACTATGATCATTATCATTATCATTATCACTAAAATCCGTGCCATTAAAAATTATCCAGTACCTCATGATAGGAAGTCCCTCCAACATTTCCTTGTTATGGTAGGATTTTATAGAAGATTCTGTAAGAACTTTGCAGATATTGTAGCCCCTCCAACTTCACTTACCAGTCACAAAGTTCCCTTTTATTGGACCCCAGAATGTCAAAATGCTTTTACGAAAGCAGAAAGAATCCTTTGTACTGCACCCATTCTCCTGTCTCCTGATTTCTCCAAACCTTTCAAGTTACAGATTGATGCTTGTGAGTCTAGGGTGAGGGCAATACTTCTCCAATCTGGGGACGATGGGTTGCAGCCGGTGGCTTATTTCTCCGCCAAGTATAAGCCACATCAGAGGACCTACTCCACAATTGAAAAAGAAGCCCTCCCTCTGATACTGGCCTTGGAGAATTTTGAAGTATATGTGCGCCAGACCTCTCAGGTGGTCACAGTCTATAGTGACCACAATTCTCGGGTCAACGTTCAATATATGAAGAACCATAACACAAGGCTCATGAGATGGAGTATTCGGCTACAACCTCATAACATAAAAATTTGTCACAACACCGGCAAAAAGAAAAAAAAATATACTGGTTGATGCGATGTATCGCATCTAATTTCTTAGGTAAGGATGTGTTAGGGACTTTGGGTAAAAAACACTAGTTCTCTTTTTCCCCTTTTGTATATAATAAATATTTAATGATGTGTTTTTTTTTTTTTTTTTTTTTTTTTAGTGAGGGGATAGTCTGCTGCCGTCCCTACTGTCTGCTGTCTCACTCTAAATTTAGAGATTGGCTTTATGTCGCAATAAAAGATGAGCTCTATCTAATGAGTTGGATGGTTGAGAGGAAAGGCGGTTCCATTATACTGTGCCACTGCGGCACATTTTACCCATTGGTGTGGAAACCTAGTCCTGAGCCGTCTTGGGGTAGGGGTGTTGCATGCAAAGAGTACATCACATTTATTCTGAGCAAGTTAACACACTCATTTAGACTGCCTCACCAACCAGCGAACCAGGTTGCTAAGGGTTTGATGGTTCATGGGGCCCCATCGTCAAATAAGCACCTAGATTCAGCCAATCATAATGTGGATCTGGCAATTGTGAAGGTGATGTGGCTACCACTCAAGTTTTCACGCTTGTCATTTTCATTCTGCTGCTGGTTGAAGCACGGTTGTCTATCTTGTCTCTTGGCTGTTGCTCTGCCTTGACTACTGTGGCATGCACTAATACCTATTTGCTGTACATAGTGTATATAGTGTACATACTTCTGTTTATACTTGGCGAAGGATAATATAATTCAAAGTTATCTGCTGTGTTTATTTTGCTCCCTTCACACTCAGGATACAGGCCTTGATTACCTGGGTCGTAATACAGGATGACCCGAGAAACGAAGAAACACTCATTATTACTCACTCCATCACTGTCTTGCCAGAGATATTACACAGTGGGAGTGATGGAGGCTCAACCCTGCATATGCTGATAGTGAGATAGATAATACCTATTTGTTAAGTATTCCCGAATGTTTGCTATTAATAAGTTGCCTATTTCTTTTCCTCTCCAACTTTCCGATTTTACTTTGCTCATAACTCGAGAATGCCTTATGCAACCGGCTTCAAATTTTCAACATTTGCGTATGATAATGAGGACCAAATTCTAGGAACAATTGAAGTGTTCACTTTCCCTATAACCAGAGTTATTTAACCCATTCCCAGCATCTTGGAATGGTTGGGATAATTTCTGAAACCTTCAGTGGTGGAGTTTCAGACATTCACAAGTGAGAGGCATTCAGAGGTATCGGAGCAGAACTGACCATTTTAGATGCAACATAGTGTGAAATTTTTATACCTGTTAAATCACGTTAAATAAATTTCAGATCACCTCTTGTGAAGGACATCAATATTTAATGACTGATGCATCTTAGGGTCAGGTTAATATCTATTAATATTAATTATCATAATGAGATGTTCTTCTCATTAGAATAATTCAGCCATTTTTCAGCATGTCAGCATCAACAATCACAATATTCACTGGGAAGCTGCCACCATCAAACACAAATCACACTGCAAGTACAAATGCAAAATCATAGAATCTGTCGTCATTGCTACCACTTTCAATTTCATCATCTCACAGAGACAGTAGAAACCAGATGTATGAACTAAAATATCCTTGATTGGTTTACCTGGAGTTTAGATGGGGAGGGTTTCAGGGGTCAACGCCCCCACAGCACTGTCTGAGACCAGGTCTCGTGGTGGATCAGGGTGTGATCAACCAGGCTGTTACTGTTGGCCACACGCAAACTGACGTACGAACCACACTCCGGTTGGTTAGGTACTGACTTTAGGTGCCTGTCCAATGCCTTCTTGAAGACAGTCAGGGATCTATTGGTAATCCCCTTTATGTATGCTGGGAGGCAGTTGATCAGTCTTGGGCCCAGGACACTTATTGTGTTGTCTCTGTGTATTCGTGGCGCCCCTGCTTTTCATTGGGGGAATGTTGCATTTCCTGCTGAGTCTTTTGCTTTCATGGGGTGTGATTTTCGTGTGCAAGTTTGGTACTAATCCCTCTAGGATTTTCCAAGTGTATATAATCATGTAATTCTCTTGCCTGCATTCCAGGGAATACAGATCAAGGGCCTTCAACCGTTCCCAGTAATTTAGGTGCCTTATCGTACTTATGTGTGCCGTGAAAGTTCTTTGTATACTCTTCAGGTCAGCAATTTCCCCTACCTTGAAGGGGGCAGTTAGTGTACAGCAGTATTCCACCCTAGAGAGAACAAGCGATTTGAAGAGAATCATTATCATGGGCTCTGACATCCCTAGTTTTGATGGTTCTGATTATCCATCCTATCGCGTGCAGCCAGCAGCAACAGCCTGGTTGATCAGACTCTGATCCACAAGGAGGCCTGGTCACAGACCGGGCCGCGGGGGCGTTGACCCCCGGAACTCTCTCCAGGTAAACTCCAGGTATCATTTTCCTAGCAGATGCAGTAAATTCATTGCTTCGGTCTTTGATGGCGAGATCCTCTGACATTATCACTCCTTCACATTACTTTATCTCTATTGTATAGTTAGAATTTGTCGTATACCCTGATACAGTTTTAATTTCCTCAAGTTTTCCATATGTGAGTAGTTGAAATTTCTGTTCATTGAACTACATATTGCTGTGAGTGGGCCATTTGAAGATTTGATTTATGTCCCCTTAGAGTCTTGCGGTGTCTTTGATGGAGGTCACTGTTATGGCAATCCGGGTGTCATCTGCAAAGGAAGATACAGAACTATGGCTTATATATCTGTCTAAGTCAGATATGAGGATGAGGAATAGAAGAGGAGCGAGTACTGTGCCTTGTGGAACAGAGCTTTTCACCGTAGCTGCCTCAGACTTTACTCTGTTTATTATTACTCTTTGTGTTCTATTTGTCAGGAGGTTATAGATCCATCTACCATCCACCATCTACCATGGTGGTGTAGAGGTGACGCTCAGCTGTAATGACCCTCATCTAGGCAATAGTCCTCAAAGATAACAACACAATCAGTGACACAACAATGAAAATATAACTAGCAATGCATTCAGGACAATCCAGTGTCTTTGTTGACGTTCGTGATTGTAACTTTGTATTATGAACACAGGTAATAAATGGCCTGTGAGATCTGGTCGTAATGGGAGTTGGAGCAAACAAACTCAGCAGTAGAGTATAATGTATATATTGCCTTCACCCACTATGTACAAGTATGTACACTATGTATAATATGCACAGATAGAATAATAAGTGTACACCACGGTTACAGATGGCAAAGCAGAAGCCAGAGAGAGTGCACCATTCTCAACTAGCAGATAGGCAAGTCTGCCAATGCTTACCACAAGTGAACCACTTTGCTTCAGTTTTGGCACTGAATAATAAAGGAACCGCCTTTCCTCTCAACCATCCGACTCATTAGATAGGGCTCAACTTTTCTCGAGACTTAAACTCAAACCCTATCCTAGAGGGAGACAGCAGACAGTAGGGCTAACATGGTTCAAGACACCTGTGGACGGCAGCAGAATCTCCCCTCGTTAAAAAAAAAATAGTTTTTAAACATTAAAAAAAAAAGAGGAGAAAAAAAAAGAGCTTGGCTACCCATATGGTCCATAACACATCCTAATCTAAATTATACGTGGCAAAGAGTACCTGCCAGTACATTTTCCTTGCCAGCAATATGTACGACTAATGTTGGCAATATAAACACAAATGCAGTATAATGTGATCCTTTATTGACTACGTTTCGCCCACACAGTGGGCTTTTTCAAGTCACAAACAGAACTACCTGGGGTGGAAGGAACGCGAGTATTTATAGTCCGGCTGAGGTCAGGTGAAGAATGCTGTATCTGATGATGTACCGAGTTGGGTTGTAGAGTCTAAAAACTTGGGTAGCTTGGAAAGGAGACTGGACAAGTTTGTGAGCAGACCTTCTACAGTGTTCTTATGTGGGATAGCGATGAAGAAGTTTCTTGGCAAGTGGTTCAGCTATGTTATAGAAGCCACTATTCTGGTTGAAGTTGTCGGATATAGAAATAAGTGATGATTCCAGGATTCTTCGGTATTGGGTGTTGTCTTCTGTGGCGATAAGTCTTGAGTTTCTGTAGTTTATCAAGTGGTTGTGTGAATTACGGTGTTGTACGCAGGCATTCCTTGTGTCGTCAGACCTGCTTGCGTATTGGTGTTCTGAAATACGTGTTTGGAGGTCCCTTGATGTTTCGCCCACGTATAACTTGTTGCAGTCATTACAAGGGATTATGTATACCCCTGCAGAGGATGGAGGCTTGTCCTGCCTACTACTGGTGATGTCCTTGATGGTCGTGGTTGTGGAGGTAGATACTTGGAATGATGTTTTGGCAAAGATGTTGGAAACATGTTTGGCAATGGAGTTGGTGGGAAGGACTATGTATCTCTTCTCGGCAGTATCTTCTCTGGGTGTGTTGAAGATGTTTAGTGCTCGCCGTCTGCAGTCTCTGATGAAGTGACGAGGATAGTGGAGTTTGGAAAATACCTGTTCAATTATAGTGCATTCTTCCTCAAGGAACTCGTTGCTGCAGATTCTGAGTGCACGCAGGAAGAAGCCTATAATTACACCGTAATTCACACAACCACTTGATAAACTACAGAAACTCAAGACTTATCGCCACAGAAGACAACACCCAATACCGAAGAATCCTGGAATCATCACTTATTTCTATATCCGACAACTTCAACCAGAATAGTGGCTTCTATAACATAGCTGAACCACTTGCCAAGAAACTTCTTCATCGCTATCCCACATAAGAACACTGTAGAAGGTCTGCTCACAAACTTGTCCAGTCTCCTTTCCAAGCTACCCAAGTTTTTAGACTCTACAACCCAACTCGGTACATCATCAGATACAGCATTCTTCACCTGACCTCAGCCGGACTATAAATACTCGCGTTCCTTCCACCCCAGGTAGTTCTGTTTGTGACTTGAAAAAGCCCACTGTGTGGGCGAAACGTAGTCAATAAAGGATCACATTATACTGCATTTGTGTTTATATTGCCATTGTGTCGGTATTTTATACCATTTATTTCCACGACTAATGTTATTGGATTGCAGCCTGAGACTCCATCTCATCAGGCGTGTGTTGTGGTTTTTTCATAGTGTTGAGGAAGATGAGTGGGTTGTGACTGCTGTAGACTATGACGACCTGGGACAACTGCCCCATGTAGACCTCGAAATATTCCAATGCACGTATCAGAGCTAGAGTTCCTCCTCTATGGTGGCGTAAGCAATTTGGTGAGGTTGATACTTGGCAGAGGAGTAAGAGACAAGCTGCAACCACTCTTCCCCAGAGTATTGCCCCTACCCCTGACTCACATGCATCAACCTGTAATACAAGAGGTTATGAAAAATCGGGAGACAGGAGAATGGGTGCAGTACAAAGCAGCCATTAGGCTTTGTCAAATGATTCTTGACTCTCTGGGGCCCATTGAAATTTTTGTTTTTGAGTGGTAAGTGAGGTTAGGGAGGATACAACATCTGCAAAGTTCTTGCAGAAGGGTCTGTAGAAACCTACCATCCTAAGAAATGCTGGAGGGATTTTCTGTCATGAGGTACTGGGTAATTCTTAATGGCAGGAACTTTAGCAAACTTAGGGAGTGCTTTACCATTACCCACTTCATGGCATAAAAAAGTAATAGTAGACTGGCCAAGGATGACTTACACAAATTAACAGTTAACTGGAAACTTTTAAACTACTCAAAGAGAGCTTTAAATCGGGAAACATATTGATTCCATGTATTGGAAACTACTAATATGTCGTCCAGATAAGCTACCTTGCCTTCAAGTCCTTTAATAGCCTTATGGATCAGCTTCTGGAACGTTGCTGGCGAGATCCACATTCCGAATGGGGTTACTGTATATTGATAGTGACCTCCTGTATCTGTCAAAGATACCTGATAGTAACCTTTAAGGAGGTCTATTTTGGAAATAAAAGTAGCTTTACCCACGAAGTCCACTATGTCATCCAAGCTTGGCAGAGAGTAAGAATCTGGAATAGCGTCCTCATTCACCTTGCAGTAGTCTGTACACATTCGAAAACCTTCATCAGACTTTTTAACAAGGATGCACGGTGAAGCCCACGGACTGGATGACTCCTCCACTAATCCGTGTTCTAATAGAAATGCTACCTCTTATTGAAGTAGCTTCGGTATTTCAGGATAACTCTGTAGGGGGAGAGTTGAATAGGCTTAGTGTTTCCAATGTCTACATCATGATATTCCAGGGTACATTTTTTCGGGACGTTCAAAAATATGTCAGGGTAAGTTTGTGAGAGGGCAGTTAGACTTATTATTTGGTTTTTAGACAGCCCCAACAGTAAAGGGTTAGGGTCCATGTGGAGGACAGAATATGGATACTTATCTTGTATTTCTGAAATGGCGTGCAAGGAATCAGGGTCGTCGACAGAGGCAGAGGACAGACTCATTACCTGGACATTATGTAAGCTATTAAATATTTTAATCTGATTTATGTGGTAAATTTTACTTATCGTAGGTTTATGAAGGGGAGCTACCACATAATTTACATCAGAGATTTTACTTATGATTTGCATTGGTTCCTTAAATCTAGCTTTTAAGGTGTGGCCAGGTACAGGTTCCTGTACCAGCACCTTGTCTCCTGGATTGAAGGAGCGAAACTTTGCCTTTCTGTCATACCTCTGTTTGATAGTGTTTTGAGCAGATTTCAAGTTAGCATAGCCAACTGACGGGCCACCTGCAACCTTGAAGAAGGATTGTAGAGTGCTATGCAGGCGTCTTCTCCCATCCATCCTTCTTTGAGCACTTGCAGAGGACCTCGTACGTTGTGCCCGAAGATTAGCTCAAATGGACTGTACCCTGTTGATTCCTGTACAGTTTCTCTCATTGCGAACAGCAACAGAGGAGGTGATTCATCCCAGTCTGTAGGAAAATGCATGCAGAAGGTTCTCAACATGGTTTAACGTTTGATGAAATCTCTCCAAGGCGCCTTGGGACCGAGGATGATTGGCAGTGGATAATTTATGAATTATACCTAGCCTAGTTAAAGCTTCCCTAAACGCTTTTGTTGAGTTAGTACCCTGGTCACTCTGGATAGACTTAGGAATGCCATAGTAAGACATAAATTTAGTAATGCCTTTAAGAATGGATTTAGTGCTTATGCTGCTCATTCGGATTGCTTCCGGATACCTAGTAGCTTTGTCCATGATAGTAAATAAGTACTTGTTCCATGACTTTGATTTTGATAATGGTCCCATTCAATCATTGATAAGCTCTGTAAATGGTTCTCCATCTACAGGTATGGGATGAAGTGGTGCAGATTTAATGGAGTGTCCAGGTTTACCTACTTGTTGACATTCCTTACATGAGCGGGTGTGATTCTTCACATATTGCTTTATTTTTGGCCAGTAAAACTCTTTCAGTATTCTATACAGAGTTTTTGTAATTCCAATAACCTCCTAAAGATGAATTGTGGGCTATGTTCAAAACTTTTGACCTAAATTTCTTAGGAACTACCAGTCTATCTAATTTAGGGCTTTCCCGTACCTCCTTACCAGTCTATGTGCAAAGCAGAAGGTTGTGTTTAATTTTATAGTTGACTGAGTGATCTGACTGGGATTCACCCACGGCTTCCTGAAAAGCAAAGTTTAAGGAAGGATCTCTTCGCTGTTCTTCCTGAAAGGACAGTCCCTCGGGCATGAAAACAGAGGTATCTGGCAATCCTGCAACCCTAGAGTAGGAAAACTTGGTCTTAGACTTTTCACTAAGTTGTCTAGCCCTAGATCTGAGTTGTCCAAAAATGGGTCAGCATTATCGACAGACATCCCTTGAGATTTTGCCCGAGTTATGACCAACATCGTAGAAGAATTAGTCACTATAGGTACTGAACATTTTGTCAAATTAAGAATGTTATTATCCAGCAGTAACATGGCATCTATCATAGGGAATCCCTCAGTAACACCTACAGTCAAATATCCTGCATAGTATTTACTCTGCACATGTATCTTACCTGGAGTTTACTTGGAGAGGGTTTTGGGGGTCAACGCCCCCACGGCTCGGTCTGAGACTAGGCCTCACGGTAGAGCAGGGTCTGATCAACCAGGCTGTTACTACTGGCCGCACACAAGCTGACATATGAACCACAGCCTGGTTGGTCAGGTACTGACTTTAGGTGCCTGTCCAGTGCCCTCTTGAAGACAGCCAGGGGTTTATTTTAATAATCCCCCTTATGTAGGCTGGGAGGCAGTTGAACAGTCTTGGACCCCAGACACTTACTGTATTGTCTCTCAATGTACTCGTTGCGCCCCTTCTTTTCATTGGGGGAATGTTGCATCTCCAGCCGAGTCTTTTGCTTTCATAGGGAGTGATTTTCGTGAGCAGGTTTGATACCAATCCCTCCAGGACCTTCCAAGTATATATTATCATGTATCTCTCACGTCTGCGTTCCAGGGAATACAGATCAAGGACCTTCAACCGTTCCCAGTAATTTAGGTGCCTTAGTGTGCTTATATGTGCCGTGAAAGTTCTTTGTATACTCTCCAGGTCTTGAAGGGGGCTGTTAGCGTACAGTAGTATTCCAGCCTAGAGAGCACAAGCGATTTGAAGAGAATCATCATGGGCTTGACGTCCCTAGTTTTGAAGGTTCTCATTATCCATCCTACCATTTTCCTAGCAGATGGGGTGGATACATTGTTGTGGTCTTTGAAAGCAAGGTCCACTGACATTATCAATCCCAGGTCCTTCACATTACTTTTCCGCTCTATTGTATGGTTAGAATTTGTCGTATACCCTAATGCATTTTTAATTTCCTCAAGTTTCCCATATCTGAGTAGTTGAAATTTCTCCTCGTTGAACTTCATATTGTTTTGAGTGGCCCACTCGAAGATTTGGTTGATGTCCGCTTTGAGTCTCGCGGTGTCTTCGATGGAGGTCACTGCCATGATATTCCGGGTGTCATCCTCAAAGGAAGACACGGCTTACATCTCTGTCTATGTCAGAAATGAGAATGAGGAATAAGAATGGGAGCGAGTACTGTGCCTTGTGGAACAGAGCTTTTTACCGTGGCTGCCTGGGAGTTTACTGTGTTTACTATTACTTTTTGCCTTCTAATTGTCAGCAAGTTATATATCCATCTACCAACTTTTCCTGTTAACCCTTTATCACGCCTTTGTTTGCTATTTCACCATGGTCACACTTGTCGAAAACTTTTGCAGTCTGTGTATGCTACATCTGTATTTTGTTTATTCTCTACAGCATCCAGGACCTTGTCATAGTGGTCCAGTAGCTGGGACAGGCAGGAGCGACCTGCTCTAAACCCGTGTTGCCCTGGGTTGTGTAACTGATGGGTATCTAGGTGGTTGGCGATCTTGCTTCTTAGAACCCTCTCAAAGATTTTTACGATATGGGACGTTAGTGCTATCGGTCTGTAGTTTTTTGCAATTGCTTTACTGCCACCTTTGTGGAGTGGGGCTATGTCTGTTGTTTTTAGTGTGTGTGGGATGACCCCTGTGTCCATGGTCCCTCTCCATAAAATGCTGAATGCACGTGAAAGGGGCTTCTTGCAGTTCTTGATGAACATGGAGTTCCGTGAGTCTGGGCCTGGGGCAGAGTGCATGGGCATGTCATTTATTGTCTCTTCAAAGTCTTGTGGAGTTAGGATAATATCCGAGATTTTTGAGATGTCTAAATTTTGGGCTTCCTTCATAAAGAATTCATTTGGATTGTCGACCCTTAGTCTGGGCAGTGGCTCACTGAACACTGCGTCATACTGGGACTTTAGTATCTCTCATTTCTTAGTTGTCATCTGTGTATGTCCCATCCCGCCTAAGCAAGGGCCCAATACTGGATGTTGTTTTTCCCTTGGATTTCGCATAAGAGAAGAGGTATTTTTTTTTTCAATTTCCTTTACGGCTTTTAGTTCTTCCTGTGATTCTTGTTTCCTGTAAGATTCCTTCAGCCTAAGTTCGATATCTGCAATTTCATTGACTAGCGCCCCCTTTCGCGTTTCCGATATATTGGTCCCACTCAGCAGCTCTGTGGCTCTACGCCTTCGTCTGTATAGGGAACGTCTCTCTCTTTCTAGTTTACATCTTCTTTTTCTTAATGGAATATGTCTTGAGCAGTTCTCAAGAACCAGAGAATTAATTTTTTCAAGGCAAATGTTCGGATCCGTGTTGTTTAGGAAATCTTCCCAGCTTGTTTCATTTAGGACATGGTTTACTTGATCTCATTGTATGATTTTATTGAAATTGAATTTCGTGAAGAGACATTAATGACTGCTCACATTTTACTGATCAGGAGCCCTGTGCATACATGTCTGTATCTCTATTATTTTGTGATCTGAGTGTATTGTCTTCGATGCGGTTATATTACGTATCAGATCGTCGTTGTTAGTGAAGATGAGGTCCAGCATATTTTCTAGTCTTGTAGGCTCTACTATTTGCTGGTTTAAGGTGAACTTGGTGAAGAGATTTAATAGTTCGAGTGAGTGTGAATTTTCATCTGAGCTGCCTCCTGGGATGATCTCTGCTAAAACATTGTTTGCTATACTCCTCCAGAAAATACAGCTCTTCCAAATGCTTTTAAGTGAACGGAGGAATGCAATGACGTCTTTTTAGAGATGGGGAGGACTCCCTCTCTTATAAGAGAGCAATAAGCCCCGGTATCCCTAAAAGTTGTTACTTCAATGTTTTTTTCATTTTCCTGAAAGATGTGGAATGTACTGAAGTATGAGACCATACCACACTCTTCTTCTTTCTGGTTCATCTCAAAATGGAGAAAGTTGATTTTTCCTAATGGTTGGGGCTTAATTGGGCAGTTGGACTTGACATAGCAGGGTATATGACAACGGAACAGGTTACCTCATACTCTAATTTGGCTCCCTGTTGATTCTGTGGCTGGCGCCACTCTGTGTACTGGCGTCGTTGTTCACCATGTTGACCATAAGTTTGAGGTCACCACTCACCAGGTTGACCGTGAGTGTAGCGTCGTTGCTCACCAGACGACTTGGTCGGCGTCGTTGTTCACTTTCATCCCTCCACTTCGTCATCCAATCAGGGATTCGTCCATGATTATCTCTATTCATACCAGGCTGTTGGGAAGAAAGATTAGACCGCTCGGACAAGGAGCGGTTATCCTCAAAAGTGTCAGCCAGCCTGGCTGCTTCTAATGCAGTGGTCAACGAATGATCTTCAAGAAAGACTATAATCTCTGGTCCAACAGATTCCACCAGGTTATCTACCAAAAGTAACTGCACCAAGTCGGAAAAGTTGGAGACACCACTCGCCTTGTACAATTTTGTAAAGTTTTCTGACTGTCTTACAAAGTCTACATGAGACTGGCCCAGCTGGCGCTTGAACAGTTTGAATTCCCTACTGTACTTGGCGGGAATACACTGATATGCCCCTAGAACCTTTGTTTTAACAACCCGATAATCAACAAATTCTTCATAATTTAAAAGAGCTGGGGGAGGGATGTGGAAGGTATTCAGGTTTAATCCAGGGAACTGAAGCACAGATCCAATTCCCTAGATCATGAGGCCCTCACCAACATCAAGGAAGCTTCCTCGAGGGGTCTTTGCTGTACAACGCTGTATGTGCCAGTGCTGCCCAATGCTCCCCAGGTGACCTCAGTGCTCGAGCCTGGTTTTCAAATACCTCGAAAAACTGTTCAGGCTCAGACTTAATAAAGCAAGATACTAACGACACTGCTGTTCGCATGCTAAAGTACTCGCCAACAGTGTGCTTAAATTGCCTCTTCTCCTCTCTATCACACTCCTCTTTAGCAAATGCTCGCTGCTCTATGGTTGTTTCATGATTGAGTTCAGCTAACTCAAGAACCAATGATGCTGACTCGCCCTGAGACAAACCCGGTGCACCACCTGCTTCACGAGACTGCTGGTCTGATTGCTCTAGTGTTAGCCCTCCTGCAATACGAAGGAACCTAAGCAGAGATTGGCGATTAATAGCTCCTGTAGAGGGAGATACCTTAGTCTGGTGCGCCATACTTGCTTCAACCTTTAATTTGGTACAAATAATGTCACGAAGCTGAGCAGCAGTGAGAGTTCGTTGGTATTCTATGTCACCAGCAACGCTGAAGAGATGGTTTTGGCAGATTTAAGAGAGTATACTCAGATACCAACCGCCTCACCCATGTTGGTGGAATAACCCACTATAAACGCTATTTGTAACACACGCAACAAGCAGCAATAGCACAGTATGACTTGCAGGATACACACACAGTAGCAAGACTGACAGGCAATACAAAAGACGACAGCGATGCATTCTGAAAGATACCAAGGCCTGCTCCAGCTCCAGCTCCTGGACAGGCCCCCATATTACAAACACAGTTAATAAATGGCCTATGAGACCTGGTTGTAATGGGAATTGGAACAAACATACCCAGCAGTAGACTATAATATATATTTGCCTTCACCCACTCTGTACAGGTATGTACACTGTGTACAATATGTGTAGATAGAATAATAATAAGTGTATACCACGGTGACAGATGGCAAAGCAGAAGCCAGAGAAAGTGCAATGTACTCAACCAGAAGGTAGGCAAGTCTGCCAATGCATACCGCAAGTGAACCACGATGCTTCAGCTTTGATAGGCTTGCTGTGATTGGTCAATGAACCAAGGTACTGATTTAACGATTGGTACCCTACCGATCATCAAACCCTTAGCACCTGGTTCTCTGATTGGGAGGCAGCCTATATGGGAGTGAGATATATGCAGAATAAAGTGTAACATACTCTTTGCATGTCGCACTTTGGAATGTCAATCCGGATTCTTTTGTCACATTTAAATATA